>NC_091177.1:2282488-2457488 GCF_040958095.1 Procambarus clarkii
CCCCTCATAGTGGTATATAGTCGTAATGGCTTAACGCTTTCTCCCGATTGTTCCCTTCCCTATCGAGTCCCATGCATAGAAAACGTCGATATTTGCTAGCCGTTATATGATACATTGCATTTGTTACGTTGGTAGCGATAACACTGAAAAACGCAACTGTCAAGTTAAGAGGCTAGGTTGCCTAGACGCTGGCCACCATGCTCTGAAGATGTACTGGGAACGTCAGGTAGTACTACGGGCTCACCATAGCCCGTACTACTTGCAACTTTTTGTTCCAGGTAGCGAATCTTAAACAACAACAACAACAGCTAGGTAGTACGAGGGCAGGTTAAGGAGTGGTGGTAACTGCTTCCAAGTGTGTCATCACATATGCTTATTGTACTCAAGACTAAGAAGGTTAGGTAAGGTCGGTGTTTTCTATGAAGGTTTTCAAGGTAAACTAAAATATTCACAATAAATTAGTATGTCACATATGCACTTATTTAATAAGTCAATATTGACTGTAAGAAATTGCGAGAACGGGTTGCCTGACGATTCTCGTGGTAGCATCCTCTTTTACGCGATTTTTTTTTTTTAACTAGTTTCGAACGTCCGGATGGTAGAACGTTAGTACACTGAGAATGTTGCGCTTGTGTCCAGGTGTTGAAGCGTTGATGGGAATAGAGTTGCGGGGGGGGCTGGAGGGGGGGGGGGGGAAGGGTGAATGATATGGCATTCTCGTGTCAATGAAGTGAGAATCTCTACAGGTGTAGTTTTCATTTAACGTGGAATAGTGTTGATAAAGTGGATGACTCATGATGTTAAGTTGCTTGGAAGTGGCGTTGAATGTTTAGGCGTTGAAGCCGAGGAGAGTTGCGGCCTTGATGCCGGACACACACACGCACGCGCGCGCGCACGCACGCACACGCGCACACGCGCGCACACACGCGCGCGCACACACACACACACACACGCGCGCGCACACACACACACACACACACACACACACACACACACACACACACACACACACACACACACACACACACACACACACACAAAAAAAAGTTCTTTCTAACGTCCACAGGGACGTTAGAAAGAACTTTTTCAGTGTCAATAGTTAACAGAAGGAATGCATCAGGCAGAGATGTGGTGGAGGCTGACTCCATACACAGTTTTAAATGTAAATATGATAGAGCTCAGTAGGCTCAGGAATCTGTACACCAGTTGATTGACGGTTGAGAGGCGGGCCCAAAGAGCCAAAGCTCAACCCTCGCAAGCACAATTAGACGAGTGCAATTAGGCGAGTACGTAAACACACACACACCAGTAGAAACAATGACATAATTCGGCGATAAGAAACCAGTGCATCTCTCTTCCCCTTTACGTCCTCTCAATCAGTCCCGCCCCCTCTCCTCCCAAACCACTCCCACTCCTCTCCCTCAAGACGCCACCTAACGCCCACGTAAGACAACAGATCCCGACACCGTCCTGTATGCAGTCCTCCTCCTCCTCCGTGAGCAGTACTTGGCCTGGCATCTTCCCCTTCACCTACTTCCTCACCTACGGTATTACCAAGTAGTATTATGTATTCGCTAATAACCATTCCCTGGCCACTCGAGCCTGGGGAGCCGTATACCACTCCTCGTTGATATGCAAATATGACAACGGGTTAAAGAATACAAATGAGTTGCAGAAATGTATTCAAAGGGACCTTCACACGTTGTGTGTTTTTTTGTGGTGTGTGTGTGTGTGTATATATTCACGTAGCTGTACTCACCTAGTTGTGCTACGGGGGTGGTTGAGCTATGGCTCTTTAGTCCAGCCTCTTAACCGTCAGTCTACTGGTGTACTGATTCCTGAGCGTCTCGAGCTCCATCATATCTCCATTTGAAACTCTGTATAGAGTCAGCCTCCACCACATCACTTCCTAGTGCATTCCGTTTACTAACTACTGACACTGAAAAGTTATTTCTAATGTCTCTGACTCATTTGGGTACTCAGCTTCTACCTGTGTCTCCTTGTGCGTGTGCCACCTGTGAAAAATAATACATCCTTGTTTACCCTATCAATTCCCTCGAGAATTTTGGACGTGGTGATCATATCTCCCCGGGTTCTTCTGTCTTCTAGTGACGTGAGGTGCAGTTCCTTCAAACTTTTCAGTAACTCATGCCTCTTAGTTCTGGGACTAAACTAGTGGCATACCTCTGAACTTTTTCAAGCTTCGTCTTGTGCTTTACAAGGTACGGGCTCCATGCAGGGGCCGCATATTCCAATATTGCCCTTACATACATGGTATACAAGGTTCTAATAGATGCCTTACACAGGTTTCTGAAGGCAGTTCTGATGTTAGCCAGCCTCGCATGCGCCGCCGATGTTATTCTTTTTATGCGGGCTTCAGGAGACAGGTTTGGCGTGATATCAATTCCTAGATCTTTCTCTGTCCATTTCGTGAAGGATTTCATCTCCCATTCGGTATCCAGTGTCTGCCTCCTATTTCCTCCCCTAGTTTCATTACCTTACATTTACATGGGTTGAACTTTAGTAGCCTTTTGATTAACCATTCCTTTAGTTTGTTTAGGTCATCTTGAAGCTAAAGCAGTCCTCTACCGTCTTAATAATCCTCATAATTTTTGCATCATTAGCAAACATTAAGAGGAACGAGTCTATTCCTGCTGGGAGATCGTTAACATATATCAGGAACATTATAGGTCCAAGAACTGATCCCTGTGGGACTCCATTGGTGACGCCTTGCCACTCCGAGACCTCACCCCCTCACAGTGACTCACTGTCTTCTGTTGCTTAAATACTCCCTTATCCAGTGGAGTACCTTCCCTAACACTCCCGTTTGCATCTCCAGCATGTGCACTAGTCTCTTATGTGGTACTCTGTCAAAGGCTTTCTGGCGATCCAAAAATATGTAGTCAGCTCCCCCCCCCCCCCTCATGCGTGATTCTTGTTGCCTCGTCACAGAATTCAATCAATCCTGTGAGGCATGATCTGCCTTCCCTGAACTGCATCCACGAACACATGCTAATGTTGTGATACAAAGTTTTTCCGCTCCAGATGTTCCACTAGTTTTTTTCGCTCAATCTTTTCCATCACCTTGCATGGTATGCAAGTTAATGACACTGGTCTGTAGTTTAGTGCCTCCTGTCTAACACCCTTCTTGAAAATCGGGACTACATTAGCCGTCTTCAAAATTGCTGGCAGTTCACCTGTTATTAGTGTTTTGTTATACACCGTGGCGAATGGCTGGCACAGTGCTTCTGCTCATTCCTTCAGTATCCAAGGTGAGATTCCATCTGGGCCTGTAGTTTTTGTCACTTCCAACTCTAGCAGATGCTTCCTCACCTCCCCACAGGTAATCACAAACTCATCTAGGGGTGTTTGGTCAAATATTCCCTCGACTATCTTTGCGACTTCCCTTTGCTTTACTGTGAAGACGTTCTGGAATATCTTATGGTGTGCCTTGCACTCTTCTTTGTCCTTTGTAGTGAATTTGTCCGCCCATATCCTCAGTTTCAATACCTGTTCGTTCACTGTTTTTGCATTTTTTGTAAATGCACATTAATGACACTATGTGAAAGACACATCTAACACTTTATGTAGGGCATACGTAAAGCTGTGTATCTATGTATTTACGTATGTAGGTTAGCTTAGCATTTTAAAAGCACCGAATCACCTTCTGTGGTTATTGTTCAAGGGTTTATTGAACAATCATGTTTAACACATCTCTAACCCTGACCATGGAGGACAGAAGAAAATGTATATATGCTGGTTAGCATTGTAACTGTGTGGCCACGTCTGTGGTAGAAAAAAAATGTTTTTCTCCTGATGTTGCCGTGCATCAATTTAGATTGAGTCTTTCCCCGTATGTGTTGGTGGCATGCAGGCCCCCCCATGTGCGCTTGTGGGCACGCAGGCTCCCCCATGTGCGCTTGTGGGCACGCAGGCTCCCCCATGTGCGCTTGTGGGCACGCAGGCTCCCCCATGCGTGCTGATGGGCACGCAGGCTCCCCCATGTGCGCTTGTGGGCACGCAGGCTCCCCCATGCGTGCTGATGGGCACGCAGGCTCCCCCATGCGTGCTGATGGGCACGCAGGCTCCCCCATGCGTGCTGATGGGCACGCAGGCTCCCCCATGCGTGCTGATGGGCACGCAGGCTCCCCCATGCGTGCTGATGGGCACGCAGGCTCCCCCATGCGTGCTGATGGGCACGCAGGCTCCCCCATGCGTGCTGATGGGCACGCAGGCTCCCCCATGCGTGCTGATGGGCACGCAGGCTCCCCCATGCGTGCTGATGGGCACGCAGGCTCCCCCATGCGTGCTGATGGGCACGCAGGCTCCCCCATGCGTGCTGATGGGCACGCAGGCTCCCCCATGCGTGCTGATGGGCACGCAGGCTCCCCCATGCGTGCTGATGGGCACGCAGGCTCCCCCATGCGTGCTGATGGGCACGCAGGCTCCCCCATGCGTGCTGATGGGCACGCAGGCTCCGCACACTATGGGGTTGCGGTGGGCACGCAGGCCCCGCACACTATGGGGTTGCGGTGGGCACGCAGGCCCCGCACACTATGGGGTTGCGGTGGGCACGCAGGCCCCGCACACTATGGGGTTGCGGTGGGCACGCAGGCCCCGCACACTATGGGGTTGCGGTGGGCACGCAGGCCCCGCACACTATGGGGTTGCGGTGGGCACGCAGGCCCCGCACACTATGGGGTTGCGGTGGGCACGCAGGCCCCGCACACTATGGGGTTGCGGTGGGCACGCAGGCCCCGCACACTATGGGGTTGCGGTGGGCACGCAGGCCCCGCACACTATGGGGTTGCGGTGGGCACGCAGGCCCCGCACACTATGGGGTTGCGGTGGGCACGCAGGCCCCGCACACTATGGGGTTGCGGTGGGCACGCAGGCCCCGCACACTATGGGGTTGCGGTGGGCACGCAGGCCCCGCACACTATGGGGTTGCGGTGGGCACGCAGGCCCCGCACACTATGGGGTTGCGGTGGGCACGCAGGCCCCGCACACTATGGGGTTGCGGTGGGCACGCAGGCCCCGCACACTATGGGGTTGCGGTGGGCACGCAGGCCCCGCACACTATGGGGTTGCGGTGGGCACGCAGGCCCCGCACACTATGGGGTTGCGGTGGGCACGCAGGCCCCGCACACTGTGGGGTTGCGGTGGGCACGCAGGCCCCGCACACTGTGGGGTTGCGGTGGGCACGCAGGCCCCGCACACTGTGGGGTTGCGGTGGGCACGCAGGCCCCGCACACTGTGGGGTTGCGGTGGGCACGCAGGCCCCGCACACTGTGGGGTTGCGGTGGGCACGCAGGCCCCGCACACTGTGGGGTTGCGGTGGGCACGCAGGCCCCGCACACTATGGGGTTGCGGTGGGCACGCAGGCCCCGCACACTATGGGGTTGCGGTGGGCACGCAGGCCCCGCACACTATGGGGTTGCGGTGGGCACGCAGGCCCCGCACACTATGGGGTTGCGGTGGGCACGCAGGCCCCGCACACTATGGGGTTGCGGTGGGCACGCAGGCCCCGCACACTATGGGGTTGCGGTGGGCACGCAGGCCCCGCACACTATGGGGTTGCGGTGGGCACGCAGGCCCCGCACACTATGGGGTTGCGGTGGGCACGCAGGCCCCGCACACTATGGGGTTGCGGTGGGCACGCAGGCCCCGCACACTATGGGGTTGCGGTGGGCACGCAGGCCCCGCACACTATGGGGATATGGTGGGTTTGCCTAGCTTGCTTTGTCATTTTCATTTTGTCTTTTTGCTTATCTTCTCACCCTGATGTACTCATTCATGGCGCTCTGGTATGTTTCTCTGCTCACTTGTGTTCTATTATTTCTATTTTTTTTCACGCTCTTGTACTTAGTTGCTTTGCTAGCTTGCATCTCTGATTAAAAAATGGGTTTCTCGTCTGCAAGAGAATTTCCTTTTTTTTCTTTTGTACTGGGATAAATTTGTCTGCTGCCGCCTTACACTTCTGTGGCATGTGGTCCATCATGCCTTGGGCCGTCTTTCCACTGAGCTCTGTTCCCAAGTGATATCTGTTAGGAATTTTTTTTCATCTCCTCATAGTTTCCCTTTCGGAATGCCATCCTTTTGTTTTCTGGGCCCTTCCTTAGGTACAATAACCCTTCTTCGACCAGATACTCAAACATCAGTACACTGTGATCGCTCATTCCTACTAGGCTTCGAAATCGATTTCCCTCATGTCGGAGTCATTCAGTGTGAAGACTAAGTCGAGTCCCACTGGTTCATCATTGCCTCTCATTCTTGTGGGCTCCCTGACATGCTGACGTAAAAGTTTCTTGTCTCCACTTCCAACAGTTGAACTCTCCATGTTTCCTCACCTCCATGTAGCTTATTTTTTCCCAGTCTATCCTTCCGTGATTGAAGTCCCCTCCATGATGAGAAGATGGGATATATTTCTACAGGCAGCAGTGGCTGCTCTCTCAATTATAATGTTGACTGCCATGTTGTTTCTGTCATACTCTTGCCTAGGTCTTCTGTCGTTCGGCGGATGGTTATATATCACTGCTACTACTATTCTTGGTCCTCCCATCATCATGGTGCCTGTAATGTTGTCTCTGAACCCCTCGCAGCCTCGGATAACCATCTCCTCGAAACTCCATTTCTTTCTTATCCGTAGGGCCACTCCACCTCCTCCCCTTCCTTCCCTCTCTCTCCTTATTACCGTGTAGTCTTGTGGAAATGCCGCATTCGTTATGATTCCTGAAAGTTTTTTCCAATAACATCCTAGTTCCCATCCTGTGTTCTTCCCCTAAGTTCACTTGCCTTGCTTGTAATCCCTTCTATGTTCTATGTACATTACCTTGAAACTGACATTCCATCCTCAGTTTCTGTTAATTCCACTGGGGTAGAGAGACGAGGGATGTCTGGGGTAGGAGGTTGTGGAAGGAGAACTTGGGGGATCTGGGGTGAGAAGGGGCTGGGGGGGGGGATCTGGGATGAGAAGGGGCTGGGGGGATCCGGTATGGGGAAACTAGGAGGGTTTGAGGTAGTGTAGCTGAGAGGGTCTGGGGTTGGGGGTAAATTAGGTCTTGAGATGGGGGGACCAGGAGGGGCCTGTGGAAGGGGGGAAGGAGGTCATTGGTTGGAGAATGAAGGCGAGCCTGGGGATGGGGGGGGGCCAGTTGGTCAAAGGATGGGGAGGGAAAGGAAGCCTAAGGTAGGAGGGGTCAGGGAGGAAGGAGAGCTTGGGGTGGGGATACTGGGGAGGGAATGGAGGAATACATGGGAGACCTGGGGTTGGGGAGGAAGGGGGGGGGGGCGGGGGCGGGAACGGCCAGGGGAGTGTGTCTACTGGTTGGGGAGGTGCAAGTGACTGGGAGGGAATGATTGTGGGGCGAGATAGAGGGAGGTTTCTGTTATATTCCTCCAAGGGGATGATGGCCTGCTGGTGAGGGGATTCCCACTATTCTCTGAGGTTACTGGAGATACTGCAACAAGTCCTGTGACTCCCCTGTTCCCATCCCTCCCCTTGCTTCTCCTCCTTGCTTCTGCAGCCCTCCTCTCTTCCCTCGTCATGTCCCTCTGAAGAAAAACGTCATAGTATCCATCTAGTCTCATGATCTTTCTCTTGCTTGACAAGATTTCCTCTTTCGTTGACGTGTTCGTAAGCACTAACTTTATTAGTCGTTTCCTTTCCTTCTAGTATGCGCCCAACCCGAAAACCTTCTCTATGTTGCAATTAGCCCTTGCCGTATCCAGACCCTCCAAGATCTTTGTTGGCGTTGCTCGTTCCTTCCCTTTTCACTCATCCTGGTTGGGTCCTTCCGGTTCCTGTACTCCTACAACTATAAGAGACGCGTGTGTGTGTGTGTGTGTGTGTGTGTGTGTGTGTGTGTGTGTGTGTGTGTGTGTGTGTGTGTGTGTGTGTGTGTGTGTGTGTGTGTGTGTGTGTGTGTGTGTGTGTGTGTGTTCCCTGAATACACTCACACTCGCGCACACTCGTGGCAGACCTCGATCAGTTCTTCAGTATTTCTCAACCAGCTCTTGGCCACCCCGCCCCCCCCCAACTCTCACTCTCACACACACACACACACACACACACACACACACACACACACACACACACACACACACACACACACACACACACACACACACACACAATCTGTCTGTCTGTCTGTCTCTCACAATTTTTTTAGTGTCAGAGTGGTTGACAAATGGAATGCATTAGGAAGTGATGTGGTGGAGGCTGACTCCATACACAGTTTCAAGTGTTGATATGATAGAGCCTAGTAGGCTCAGGAATCTGTACACCTGTTAATTGACGGTTGAGAGGCGGGACCAAAGAACCAGAGCTCAACCCCCGCAAGCACAATTTGGCGAGTACACACACACACACACGAGCAGCAGCTTACCGCCTCATAAACATAGGCTTGTATATAGGGTTAAACACCCACCAGCTAATAATTACATGCAATTCTATGATAACGACGATAAATTAATAACGATTATTGTTATCTTTAAATAACTATAATAATAAATAAAAAATAAAAAAATCCTAGCTGGATATTCCCCCTAGGATTCACATTATATACTTACCGGTAACGAAGATTCATAGCAACACCATCCCGTTATCAACACGACTAACGTAGTCTTCATCACCAGGAAACCCATCATTATCTGCAACATGGTAGCACACCTTCCCTATCTTTATTGCGGCGTCTACATCACCACACCCAGCATCTCATTTACCAAGAGATGCAGCATCTTCATTCACCGACATAGTGAATACAGGAATAAAATGATTGCATTTATAGCAACTATTTACTCAAACGTTCCAAAGTGGACTTTTGCAACTAAATATGTTAACGTTTTGTGCTTTAAACTTTAGTAGACAAAGACAAAATAAGCCTAAATCAATCTTAAATATTCCTAGGCTCAGCACCGCTCATGTACTACATCTTTCATAGGATTGCTAGAACAGGTGAGGTTTGGTTCTTCAGTCACATTATACATTTTACAGTATGTCATTTGTGCTAATTCAATAATGCAAGAAGTGAACATTTTGAGGGTCCATTTTTGTAGTTGCTGAAATTGCTATCATTTTACACAAGGATGGGCTGACGTCGTTCCTCCATCCTCAATTAAGTTCATTACTCCACCTTCACAAGTGGCTCGGCATCTTCCAATTACAAGCGTCATAAGCTTCCTATTATTGTATCACCATTAAACGCGTCCCAACGTGTCATTGTTTCACCTTCAAAAGCGTCTCAACATCCCTCCATCTTCTCAGGTGAATCATAATTTTTCCATTTCTACAATGTCACTTCTCTATACTCAGCGAGGAGATAACACAGGGAAGGAGTGGAGTACATGTTATAGATAGCATAGGAAGACGAGCCTAGCCCGAGGCTGGGTTTGGGGAGTAGACGTCCTCCCAGAGCCCACTCCAGGCATACTCCTGCTATACTCAACGTCGAGCGCTGCTGGTGGATGCAGCTGCGCACACAGCGAGAGACAAGGTCTGTGATAGAAGAGATGATCGACATACTGAAGAACAACCACAACCCAGACGCCGAGGAGTGACAGCAGGAGTAAGACTAATCTCTCGCTGAACACTTCCCTGGGAAGAAACTAAGGCCAGGGTATTGTTAATTAATGGGCGACTGTCAGAAGAGCTCCCTTTGGATGGACGCAGCTCTATACTTGAAGATGT
Organism: Procambarus clarkii; assembly: GCF_040958095.1. NCBI lineage: Eukaryota > Metazoa > Arthropoda > Malacostraca > Decapoda > Cambaridae > Procambarus > Procambarus clarkii. Next base: position 2,292,177 of record NC_091177.1, read on the forward strand.
AAATCCCGAGTGAACCAGAATAACTGCTCACATACCAAACACACACACTCCCTTCTGACCGTGCCCTAAGTGAGGGAAAAATGGTCTGTATTGAGGCCTTTGCCTTACCTGGATGGTGAGTAACTCATGAGTCGGAGTTGCCAGAGAAACTCACCAACTGGGCAGCACCGGAACACACAACCTTCACTCACAGTTCTACTTTCCACCTTGGCAGCTTATCTAAGGGTAATGCTAATTTTAACTGGGTCTTCTGCACACACACACACTCAAATGGGTGGTAACTGTTGCCCACACTGACACTTGAGTCCACACTTAAATATCACCACTTGTTACTGCAAGTCTCGTATTGATCCGGCTGACAAAGCACAAAACTTTCACGACTCTGGGGTTGAAAATGGCCATTTAAAACTTCAATTACAGTTCACCTCGGTTATCCAGTCGGAAGCAGGAGGAGCAGGAAGATCCGCAGCATCAACCCTGCTCCTATGTTTTCAGTAGGTATGCTGAGAGTCATCTACCTATTCACATGCAAGCATCCCGAGACAACCAGTTCAGACCTAGCTCGAAATATCAACGGAAAGGAATAGTAAACACATCATCAACACAAACAATTTTTTCGCTGCAGGCTTCGTATTTCGTGCAGGAATAAGGACACCTGTGACTTGCTACAGCTCTCCTTATCATACACGCCAGCATCCCACATCTTCTCCAGGACTCCAGAAACACACATCTGTACCATCACAACATCCTCCTCGCTATCACAATCTCGACATCTTCCCACTTCACAAATATCCCAACATAATCCCACCCAGCAAGTATCCCAGCAGCCTCCGCCCTCCCTCCATATAGAGAATCGTCCCAGCATCCCCAGTCTTCACAAGCCCTTCGACTGGTTGCTCATGATCTGCCACGTACATAATGATGGTAGAGAGACTATAATTACCATAATTTTCAGCTGAATGTTCATTCGTGTTTTGGCTTGACACTTATTGCTTAAAGTGTGCATGGCATGAGCTGCTGTATTGTTATGTTCACGTTGAGGCTCATAAGTGAGCTGTTTTCATTGTTAAAAGAAAAAAAAGTTATGAATAAAATGTATTTAGAATATATAAATACATATAAGTAAAAATGTGTTTTATTTTAGAAGTTCAAAAGGATGTATTATCCTTCTGAAGATGTATTATTAAATAAGAAAGTACTAAAGGAAATTTGTTTAAATTCTTCCTTCGTGGTCTGACAGTGTCAATTACTGTGTCATTGACACAGTCAATATTATATATATATATATATATATATATATATATATATATATATATATATATATATATATATATATATATATATATATATATATATATATATATATATATATATAAGCAAATCGCTAATCTTCTGTCTTTAAACCAGTCTTCGTCAACTTGTCAACAAAGATTTATGCATATTACTTCTTTCTTGAAATTGCAAGTTGCATCCTGAGCCAGTCATGACCATCTTCCCCAAAATAGTGTTTACAGTTGTTCTCAATCATAAGACAGCCTCTCGCGCGGTCTCTCCCTCCCTCTACTGACGCTCCTGATGGACTCTACGTGCCTCGATGCATCACACTAGACAGTTTGCATTAACCTGTGGACAAAAACTCTCGAGTCTGGCAATTGTCCAGGTTACTGTAGTGGAGGTAACTTTTTAACACAGTATTCTTTGGGGGGGAGACTGTGCTTTGACCTGCCCACTTTGGGGCTGTCAGTCCCAGTCCTTTCAATATATAGGCAAGACAACAATATTTAATATGTTTAATCATTCAGACACTACGTTGGTGAGAGATCACATCATTTCTCTATACAACCAAACCGCCATAAAAATGGAGACCTGCATCACTGAAACAATCGATATTCTTTGCAATAACGCGTCTTAACATAAGCCATCATGTCAAACATGATGTCCTTGAATATAATAATACTGCATCTATTAAAAACTATGCACTCGCAACTCGGCACAGTACATAACATTTCTCCTAATGAAAAATCCATAATGCCTCCAAAATCCTGTTTTACAAATATATTTCTTGGATATTGAAATACAATTTCAACATTCACTTGGGTAAAATAGTAATACATTGTAAATAGTTTCATGCCATGATGTACCCAATTTCACTTCAAATATTGCCAAATTAATCAATACGTCACTATATAAAGCATTTATAAAATTATTTGTTAAATTTTGGAAATAAATATGGGGCGGTGTTGGGCGGTGATCTCAATGCTCATCAAGTAGCTATCTCGTTTAACAAGCGAGCGTATAGTACCATTTTGTTAGTACATATATAGCAGTACGTGAGCTTTGGTGGATATAAATAGGAGATGGCTCGTATCTGCAGTTACCTTATGTTCTTATATAGGGTTGATGCTGTTGTTAGTGTGCGTACGATACTGTCTTTTAGGGTACCAGCGCTGTTTGGAAGCAGGACCACACGAGGAAAAATTCTCGTAGTTCTTCCCTGTAACTCGTCGCTCGAAGTAGTGATACTAGTCTAGGAGGCTTATCTCTGCACTTTCTCTCAGCCATTCTAAACAATTCTCTTTCTTCAATCTTTCTTCTTCAAAAAGCTCCTTACAGTGTGTGGCTCAGTTGTTGTGCCTATAATCTTCTGAAATTGAATGTCTCTCTTAATCCTGATAAAGCTGTTCACTATGTTTCCCCTCGGATAGATGTGCAGGTCTCTCTGCATTATACCCCCCCATCAGCGTGAAACAAATGTATAACACAAACTATAAAATGTATAACATTAGAAGCTATTGACAGTCGTCTTCAAAATCTCAAACCAACTGAATCCTATGCCTTTACTGATGGCTCCGTGCAGTTAGGCACTGGTAGAACAGGTTGTGCATGTGCAGTATGTAAAGGGGATGAAATTATAAAGTCTAGTACACAGAGATTGAACAATTGGGCAAGCACGACACAGACTGAGCTATTAGGTATTTATCTAGCCACTGAATACCTTAAGCTCAATGGTGGAGGAGTGATATTCTGTGACTCTAAAATTGCTCTGCAGTCCTTAAATAACCCATCACAATGTATGTCTGAAGTAGCTTGTAATATTAAATGTAATGTAATTTTTGCCAATGATAATAACTATTGTATAAAATTTGTGCAGATCCCATCTCATGTTGGAGTTGGAAAACATGACTTTGTAGATCGATTGGCCAATGAGGCTTGCAGGAAACAAAAACTCTGATTATGACTTTGGACTATCTAATGCAATTATTAGAAACATACAAACTAAAGGAAATAATTCAGATTTAGAAGAACTGAGAAATACCACGAGACCTGAAAGCTGCAGTATTAAAAGTTACGACAAGTTTTGTAATAAAGGGTATTTGTATGGTCAGCACAGTAACCGGACCAGGCAATGTGATGTAGGCATTGAGCGAATTCGCCTTGGCTATACACACATCTGGTAGGTTAGTGAGGCTGAGCCACTACCAGAATATTCAGATTGTAAACTCTGTGATAAACCTTTAATGCATTCACTAGAACACTATTGTTGAATGTGAAACCGTAAAAGATTTTAGACCTCCTGGCTTATTGTATCACTATGTAACTATTTCATTGACTCAGGTGTTCTGGACGACATCCTAACAATTTATTTAAAATTTGCTTGTAAATTTTCAAGAATGAAGAACACTTATTTATATTACTTCTAAGCTGCGTCACTAATGAACCCATCCTTGCCCATGTGTGGCAGTGCACAATAGAAAGTTGTTTTTACATATTCATACATTAAAACAGAGTGTAACCATGATATACATGTGCTAGTTTAGACCTATTGTCTTGTGTATGACCCTCTGACCTGCGTGACAGTTAATACCAGCATTATCCTCACTTTAATAAAACTTAATTGAAATCCTCAGGATTAGGCAAAATTGTAATTGTCAATAAAGATGTTAATAATAAATAATGCACTTTCTCCAACTAAATTTTATACTAAAAGATTAAGGAAATACAAGCTGCTGCCAGAATTGGTCTGATATATGCTGGATATAATGTCCAGAATGACTCCATGTTACTACGGGCTCACCATAGCCCGTGCTACTTGGAACCACTTGTTTCAAGTAGCGAATCTTAAAAAAAACATAGGGTCGTTATTGTTGTTTAAGTGTTATTATAATGTTAGCCAACTTTGCATTTTCTGTTGGTGGGTGGGTGGGTGTGTGTGTGTGTGTGTGTGTGTGTGTGTGTGTGTGTGTGTGTGTGTGTGTGAGAGAGTGTGTGAGAGAGTGTGTGAGTGTGTGAGAGAGTGTGTGAGTGTGTGTGTGTGTGTGTGTGTGTGTGTGTGTGTGTGTGTGTGTGTGTGTGTGTGTGTGTGTGTGTGTGTGTGTGTGTGTGTGTGAGAGTGTGAGAGTGTGAGAGTGTGTGAGTGTGTGAGTGTGTGAGTGTGTGTGTGTGTGAGTGTGTGTGTGTGTGTGTGTGTGTGTGTGTGTGTGAGTGTGTGTGTGTGAGAGTGTGTGAGTGTGTGTGTGTGTGTGTGTGTGTGTGTGTGTGTGTGTGTGTGTGTGTGTGTGTGTGTGTGTGTGTGTGTGTGTGTGAGTGAGAGAGAGAGAGTGAGAGAGAGAGTGAGTGAGAGAGTGAGAGAGTGAGAGAGAGTGAGAGAGAGAGTGAGAGAGAGAGTGTGTGAGAGAGTGTGTGAGAGAGTGTGTGAGAGTGTGTGTGAGAGTGTGTGTGAGAGTGTGTGTGAGAGTGTGTGTGAGAGTGTGTGTGAGAGTGTGTGAGAGAGAGTGTGTGAGAGTGTGTGTGAGAGTGTGTGAGTGTGTGTGAGAGTGTGTGAGAGTGTGAGAGAGTGTGTGAGAGTGTGTGAGAGTGTGAGAGTGTGTGAGAGAGTGTGTGAGAGTGTGTGTGTGTATTCACCTAGTAATGCTTGCGGGGGTTGAGCTGTGCTCTTTCGGCCCTGTAGTGTGTGTGTACACGCGTGCTCCCTTTCCCACAATCCATCAGCAATGTAAACTGACCACAGACCACTAGCCTCACCCCAAGCCCAAACTCCTCCAGAGGATCTGTCTGACGAAGGGAATGAGACAAATAGAAGGTTGGAAGGAAAGTTATAAGACATGTTGAAAGGCGGTATTGCTGTATGCGCAGGCTTGACCCCCGGCCGGCCGTGACCACCAGGGACTGCATCATGGGGTCCTGCCCGCTGCCCCATAACCTTATCAGGAGAACCTGTCTGCCGGAGGACTGGGGCAGAATGGGCAGTGGAGGCGGGAGAGTCGTGATGTGTCAGGAGGGGGAAGGGAAAGGCAGGAAAAGGGTGACCTGGGTAGGCAAGGTACACGTGAGGAAAAGGTAACCCCCAAAGGTGAAGAGCGCACTCTATAAACGTATTCCAGTGTGTGGCCATTGCTAAACATGTTCCGATGCATTGAGCCGTGAAACTCATATGACTCTGAACAGGTGCCCGCCCAAGCCTCGCGCTGATCTCTTCCTCATTATGGCCTCTTTCTGGGTGAGGGGAGAGGGGAGGAAGGTGGGAGAGGGAAGGAAGGTGGGAGAGGGGAGGAAGGTGGGAGAGGGAAGGAAGGTGGGAGAGGGAATGAAGGTGGGAGAGGGAATGAAGGTGGGAGAGGGAATGAAGGTGGGAGAGGGAATGAAGGTGGGAGAGGGAATGAAGGTGGGAGAGGGAATGAAGGTGGGAGAGGGAATGAAGGTGGGAGAGGGAATGAAGGTGGGAGGGGGAATGAAAGTGGGAGAGGGAAACTGAGAGGGGAATAATGTAGACGGAAAAGGACATATTGAAGAAAGGGGATTAAATGGGGGAAAGGTTAAAAGGAAGGGAACTGTGGGTTGTTGTTATTAAGGAAAATGGGATATGGAGTAATGTGTGAGGGAAATTTGATAAGGGGGCTAAGGGGGGGGGATGGGACGAGACGTGAGGTAAGAGAATGAGGTGAGGAGCTGGAGGCAGGAACGAGGCATTATGACACAGACAAGAGTGTCAAGTCTCATGGCACTATCACTGAAACCGTCTACCAATGGCACCACCTATGACACTATGACCAAGTATGACATCTTTAATTACGTTACATTCATCAAATGACTCAATAAATACAATACCATCAAAAAGTAATTACCAAATGGAATTATGCCATTCCTATTCGATATGAAATTCTTTACATTATTTACTAAACTTTAAATCATCATATTATTTGCTTGATTATTTGTACATATTTACTAATTGGTTCGTGAATTATAAATTCGCTATTGTATTTGCATAATTTTCAGGAATAAATCGTTTGGCAGTATTATTTTAACACTAATATTTCTTTAACAGACCCTCCAAGTCGCGCCCTCTGCACCCAGCCCCCTCCAAGTCGCGCCCCCTGCACCCAGCCCCCTCCAAGCCGCGCCCCCTGCACCCAGCCCCCTCCAAGCCGCGCCCCCTGCACCCAGCCCCCTCCAAGCCGCACCCCCTGCACCCAGCCCCCTCCAAGTCACGCCCCCTGCACCCAGCCCCCTCCAAGCCGCACCCCCTGCACCCAGCCCCCTCCAAGTCACGCCCCCTGCACCCAGCCCCCTCCAAGCAACCATCTAGAGAAAGTAGCGTCGTATGTATTTTCTTGTTTCAAGATTCCAAGTCAATTTTATCACCCGCCAAGAGGTGCATGTTTACAAGTTAGTAAACCTGACCTCTGTGACCCCAGACACGTGTAATACTTTCGCATTCATACTCTATTTTCCTTATTATCGCAATTAATACATCACTATTAGTATTGTTGACATAATTAATACCACCATATAAACAGAAATGTTTGTATCTCAAAATGTTAATGTTCGGTAATATGTTTATTGTTTGTGATGTGAGTGTGTGTGTGTGTGTGTGTGTGTGTGTGTGTGTGTGTGTGTGTGTGTGTGTGTGTGTGTGTGTGTGTGTGTGTGTGTGTGTATGTATGTATGTATGTATGAACACGTTGTACTGATCGGGGGTGAAAATAACTTGAGCTACCTCATCCCTTTGTGTATATTTTACCTCAAACTTATTTCAATTTCATTTCAATTTCAATTCCACCATGTAGCTTTTTCCGTTAGCTCCTTGGTTGTTCGATTCTTCTGGGCTTGCAAGTTAGAATTACAATTTGTGTAAATTATCGGTAGCATTGTGCGTTTGCTTTGTATTGTGTTATTAAACCTTTTATTTACTGAATATCTGGCTAAATTGATTATTTTGGTCGCCAATCTGTGGTCAAAACATGGCTCATAATTTTGCACATGTTTTATTATATATATATATATATATATATATATATATATATATATATATATATATATATATATATATATATATATATATATATATATATATATACATATATATATATATATATATATTGGGGGGGCTCTATTGTGCCAGGAGAACATTTATCTGGTAGTCCTACGTGGTGCCTCCTGTTAGGTAGTTTCTTGAGTGTGTGTGTTTGAGGAAATTTCACGGGAGAGATGTGGAGGAATACCTTTTGACTCCCGTTGTTAGGGGTGAACACCAAGCCTGTACTTGACTACTATCGAAGGATTCTATGACCCTAGTTCGAGCGTCTGGTCATCCCCCACCATGCAACCCCACAACAGTTGTCTAATTCCCGGGTACCTATTTTACAGCTAGGTGAACAGAGGCAAAGGGTGATTTAAGTGTTCAATAATTCCTGTCGCGGCCGAGGATGGAACCCTGGATCTTTCAACATCTTTCGCATCTCTTATCCAATGCTCTCATGGCCCTATTAATCAAAAACCCAATGTTCTAACATTCTTAGTACAAGAAATCTCACAAATCTATTCCCCCCCCCCCGTCTCTAATGCAAATTATACTCGCTTCTAACATATGTTATTTATCAAATTTCAAATCAAGCCTCATAGATACTTTAACTAGAACATCGTCTACGTATCTAGGCTTTCGTAAGTTGCAACTTCTAAATACTCCAATAATAGTTTCCTCACACCACCACCATTAATAGGAAACCTCGAGGCTTGTTAACTGTTTAAGTAAAAATAATTTGCCAATGATAATACATGTTTCTTCCAGCGTGACATGGCAGTGTTCTCAGCATGGGGATACAAACCGTTATCAGTTATCTGGCACTTTTTCTCTCTCAAAATAGCTAACCGTTCGGCATCTATTATGGGATGATAGAAGGGCCTAAGAGCTGACAGTTGTTAAGGAAGTGCCCGAGATGTGGGGGTTGGGGGTTGGGGTGGGTGGGGGGGGGGGTATAAGAAACTGGGTGTTTTATGTGTTACTCTTATGTGCTATAGGAGGAGTGTGGAGGTGGCCGCAACGGAGCGTCGAGTCGAGATATATCCTGAGCCACACAAGATGTTTTTTGTTCCATCATACTCTCTCAAGGACTTTTTTTTTTTCGTTGCGCTAAAAAAAATTTCTTATTGCAATACTGTTTGATAACACGTGTGTCATTTTGCTGGTGAGGCCCCGCTGCGAGGATGGTGGTTCCCGGTACAGCAGCTGGACACGAGTCGTCGGGTGGGTGTTGTGAGCTTTTCTCGTTATCAAGGCTTGTGTACTCCTTGTTGATGGGTGACGTTGTTATAGGTGTGTGCACTGCAGGCAAGTAGGTCGTGAGCTGTGAGCCGACACATTGTGAGATGCGACACGTTGCTTTTACAGATCATGGTTCATGAGTGGTGAATGGCCAACTGCAGATGGTGGGTCAGCAGATCTCAAAGGGTGGGGTCGCAGGAGGCCAGAGGCGGCGTAATGGGACATGCTTTGTACTTGCTGCACACCACCGGACACATTACTCTGCCTCAGCCTCCAGCTACACCGCCCATTATAGCCTGATCAGCAACCAGCCTCCACCCACCACCTCCCACGGCCCGTAAGGTCTTCTGATGGGTGGCAAAGGCGGAGGTGCATCACCCTTTTGTTCTCTTAAGCTTTGGCACTTTGTTCCCTCGGCCCAGCCAACTGGTACAGCTGCCAAGACTGGACTACTGTTGGCTCCTGTTCCACCAGTCTTTGTCAGCCGCGCTGACACAGTTTAAGACAGCCTTCTGTGGCTGCTTCAGCATCCTGACTGGACAGTGTACACATCACTAGGACACAGCGGGGAGGCCATACTGCCTGCCGACTCTGATGAGGTAACTTGTAAACACAAGCTAACAAGTGTTTCCCCGGGTTATGTTGCTCTCAGACATGCAAGTCAAGGGTGCCCCCCTTCAACACCTATCCCTTCTCCACCTACACCTACCCTTTCACCACTACCTACCCCTTTTCCACCACCACCACCTTCCCTTTCAGTACCTCAGATATTTAACAACCCTTTCTTACATGCACATATCCAGTCTCCACTTTCACCTGCTTTTTAATCTCTCTCTACCCTCTAATCTCCCGCCACCTACCCATTCTCCATCTACCCTCTCCCTGCCTGCATCTACCAGACCTCCTACATCTTCACCTCCACCTATTCCTTCTCCAACTATCTCTATCTCCACCTCCATCTCCACCTCGCCCTACCATTATCCTTCTTTATTCCAACACAGTTGTCTTATCACAGGTGACCACACAATGGTGTCACAGGTGGTCCTGCAAGGCCACACAAAGCTATCACAGGTGATCCTGCAAGGCCACACAAAGCTATCACAGGTGATCCTGCAAGGCCACACAAAGGTGACACAAGTGGCCCTGCAAGGCCACACAAAGGTGACACAAGTGGCCCTGCAAGGCCACACAAAGGTGTCAAAGATGACTGCGGATGACCGCAAGAAAAGCACAGAGCCAGAATTACCTGATGTGTTGACCACAGGTGTTTATGCAACATTTGAGAAACAAAATTCATTATATTGACTGGTTCTCCGGACAGAAGTGGTGATGCAATATCTACTTGAAACTCAATTTTCAAGTCTGGTCAGTCATTATAAAAGAAAATACAAAACAACAACAAAAATAACTGTCAACTGAAATATACTGCCGAATGGTGTCACGTTGACAAACGAATAGTGTCTTCTTGACAAAATTGTGACGAGTTAGTGAGAAAACCCTCACATTATGTGTCCTAATATTATGGGCAGAAATGCCTGAAACACAGAACAGTTGAGGATAGTGAGACATGAACATGTCAACCCCATCCTCCTGAAATGACAGTACATCAAGAAACAATTTGGTCGGCAGTGCCAATGTGTAGTGATGATCCACCAGTAAACTATTTTTTGTGCTATTAATTTTATTATATCTGCATTATATTAGGCCTAAGATAGTGTGTATTAGGCCTAGGTTTGCTAAGAGGTTAGGCCTGATATTTATGTGGTGGTTAAAAATGTTTCCAGTTTGTCCAAATTCAATAATATAAAAGTCAACATTCTGTCGGTCCATCAGACTGGAACTTTTGACCAAATAGTTACTAAAAGTACTTTTTTAATTTTTAGAGAATGGACTGGAATATGCACGTGACCCGGACCACGTGAATATACACGTGACCCGGGGGACCTGGACCACGTGAATATGCACGTGACCCGGACCACGTGAATATGCACGTGACCCGGACCACGTGAATATGCACGTGACCCGGACCACGTGAATATGCACGTGACCCGGACCACGTGAATATGCACGTGACCCGGACCACGTGAATATGCACGTGACCCGGACCACGTGAATATGCACGTGACCCGGACCACGTGAATATGCACGTGACCCGGACCACGTGAATATGCACGTGACCCGGACCACGTGAATATGCACGTGACCCGGACCACGTGAATATGCACGTGACCCGGACCACGTGAATATGCACGTGACCCGGACCACGTGAATATGCACGTGACCCGGACCACGTGAATATGCACGTGACCCGGACCACGTGAATATGCACGTGACCCGGACCACGTGAATATGCACGTGACCCGGACCACGTGAATATGCACGTGACCCGGACCACGTGAATATGCACGTGACCCGGACCACGTGAATATGCACGTGACCCGGACCACGTGAATATGCACGTGACCCGGACCACGTGAATATGCACGTGACCCGGACCACGTGAATATGCACGTGACCCGGACCACGTGAATATGCACGTGACCCGGACCACGTGAATATGCACGTGACCCGGGGGACCCGGACCACGTGCTTCGTGTACCACTACCCCGCATCGCTCTCTTAATAACGTTTAAAGTATTTGATGATGAAGTTGGAAGTGCAAGATGTCTTCAGTTGCCTGATGTTAGGGGAAAATCCGTCTTGCGATTAGACTGGATAAAGTTCCTGTTCACGTTAATAAAAAAACTTAAAGTATTTTCGTGTTGTATAACTTAGTTAAAGATCTCGTGGTTGGAAGAAAGCTTTGCTGAACGTTATGAAAATATTACACTATTATTAGACCTGATAAAATCACCATTCTGGTCAGACAACTTAGTTAAGAACATTATATTACGTTGGATCTCCGTAACAGCTCCAGCGCCCAGCAGCGAGAGGCCGCCACACCAACCCTTCTATCTCACTTATATAGCCCACTACATCCTTTCCTCTAAAACAGAAGGAAGGACTTGTGCAGTCGTATACCCATGGATGATTCCAAGGATCAATGTCCCCGCAACCCGGTCTCTGACCAGGCCTTCTCGTACCCTTATGTACGAGTCACAGTCTAGTTGATCAGGTATCGGCAAGTCGTTCGAAAGCATTTAAAAAGTATCAAGATTGGGTTGGTGTGACCACACCCAAACTTGATACTATTACGGGAGTTCCAAGGTACCAAGTCGCAATGTTCACCGGGTCTACCCGGGAACCGCGGTTACCTCAACTTGTGCGCGCGCGCGTGCGTCAACCAATGTACATCGTGAATCTTTAAATATCCAATAAAGCAGAACAAAACACAAAAGGAAGGGGGGTGGTAGGAGCAAAACACATATAAACTGTATATGAGGGGACCTAAACATCCCCTGAAATGCGTTGTGCGCTCTTGTAATTTATATTGCAAATTTTATTCTTGTAATTTATATTCTTGTAAACATATGTTGTAGAAAATGACCAAAAGGGTAAGATTAATAATTCTAACACGAATCTTCTAAATATTTCTTACGTTTTTCTTCACTGTCGAGTGTAATTGAAAAATTAACTCTCCAAAATTCATTTTTTACATTGGATTTTTGGTCTGACGCCTAAAAGCGTTTCGTAGGGGCTTCTTACATTCTCAAAGACTGGTTTACACATAACATACATCATGCTTAATTTCGTTTTGGGTGAGGTGGGTATAAATTGGGTATGAAAACATAAGAAAGAAGTAACTACAGAAGGCCTATTGGTCCATACTTTCTCTTGCTGCTTCTATGTTGGTTCGGGGTCTTGAAGTGGGTAGAATATAGTTATGCGTTACTTGGCTGTTGATTGCTGGTGTTTACTTTCTCATGTGCCTCGCTGATGTCGAGTCTCCTGCTATCGCTGTATCTATCGATGATTTCTGTGTTGCTTGTTAAGATTTCTCTGGTGATGGTCTGGTTGTGTGAGGAGATTATAATGTCCTTAATGGAGCCCTGTTGTTTGTGCATTGTTAATCGCCTAGAAAGAGACGTTGTCTTGGCTATATTCTGAGATCTTTGGGGCTGACAGTCCCCAAGTGGGCATGTGAAGGCATAGACGACGTTTGTTTCTTTCAAGACGTTCTGTTTGGTGTCTGGAGAGTTCTTCAAGAGTAGGTTGGCCGTTTTCTTGATTTTGTAGTAAATTGTTATTTGTATTTTCTGATTTGTGTCTGTGGGGATAACGTTCCTATTAATAATATGTTTCAGGACACTTTCCTCCGTTTTATGAACCGTCGAAAAGAAGTTCCTGTAAAACAGTCTAATAGGGGGTACAAGTGTTGTGTTAGTTGACTCTTCCGAGGTTGCATGGCGATTCACCTTTCTTTTAATTACTTCTTCAGCATATCCGTTAGAGGAGCCAGTGTTGACCAGAACCTGCCTTATCCTACAAAGTTCTTCGTCGATCTGCTTCTGTCGGAAGCAGGTCTGCTTGGACTGACCTGCTATCGGTCCAATATCTAACCAGACCATTAGATATTCACAATCTAGAATATCTGGTAATCCAATTTATTACCAGTGGTAATAATCACTGGTAATCACAAACTAGGTGAGTTTGTGATTCCCAGTGGGGAGGTGAGGAAGCATCTGCTAAAGTAGTCTGTGACAAAGGTTATAGGTCCGGATGGAATCTCACCATTAATACTGATGGAAGGAGCAGAAGCGCTGTGCCTGCCACTCTCCATAGTGTATAACAAGTCACTGGTAACAGGTGAACTGCCTAAAATTTGGAAGACGGGGTAATTTAGTCCCGATATTCAAGAAGGGTTATAGACAGGAGGCACTGAACTACAGGCCAGTGTCCTTAACTTGCATACCATGCAAGATGATGGAGAAGATTGTGCGAAAAAAACTAGTGGAACTTCTGGAGCGAAAGAACTTTTTAACACAACATCAACATGGGTTCAGGGATAGCAAATCATGCATCACAGGATTAATTGAATCCTACGGCCAGGCAACAAAAATCAGGCAAGAAAGAGAGGTGGGCAGACTGAGTATTCTGACTTCTGCTCTTATCAAAATTTACGTAAGTGGGTGGACTTCCAATTATTTTTGATACATTATAATCTGGCCTTAGATCAACACACTATCCCTTAGGTGTCGATATCTTCTTGAGGTTATCTTGAGATGATTTCGAGGTTTAGCGTCCCCCACGGCTCGGTCCTCGACCAAGCCTCTTTTTGTTACACATCCCCAGGAAGCAGCCTGTAGCAGCTGTCTAACTCGAAGGCACCTATTTACTGCCAGGAGAACATGTGCATCATAGTGAAAGAAACTCTGCCCATTTGCTTCCCCCCTCCGCCGAGGATCGAACCCGGAACCTTAGGACTACGAATACCGAGCGCTGTCCACTCAGCCGTCAGGCCTCTGAGCCAGTAGCTCATACATCATTAACATCTGGCACCAGCTACACTTGTTCCTCCACTTCTACCTCGCCTCATTCACACACCAGACGCCACCTCCAAGAAAACACTACGGCTGTCCTCTTAAATACCAACTTAACAGCTCTCATTATACGAGCCATTTTCCCCCATACAACAATGTAATACCCAAAGGAGACAGAAGCACTTGATAATTAACATACAAAAGGCACAAAGGTGTTGGGGGGGGGGGGGGGACGGTAATTAACGAGAGGAGGTCATTACAGGGTCAGTGGCGGAAGTGAGAGATTAGCGACACTTGGCAATAACAGTGGGACTGATGTGTCACACTTTAAAAAGGTTCAGATCCTCTGGTAAATATGGTGGGATTTCACTCTAATGGGTTTTGTGGGGTTTAACTTTGTGTTTACTTGGATATAGGTGGTGGGGATTGGATTCACGGGGGGAGGGGAGGGGAGAGGCCGGAGGGGAGAGGCCGGAGGGGAGAGGCCGGAGGGAAGAGGCCGGATGGGCTAGGCATGAATGGCCTGGTTATGGTACGATATTAATGGACACACCCATAAGTCACATTCTCAAGTTACAGCCCCGCTCTTGTGTCAGGTAAGTCCACCATGGGCTCACCATAGCCCGTGCTACTTGGAACTTTTTGTGCCTAGTAGTTGAATCTTAAACAAGAACAAGTCACATTTACATACATTCTGTGGGGCCACGGTAGCCGAGTGGGCAGCACGCGGGACTCTTAATCCTGTGGTACGGGTTCGATTCCCGGCGCCGGCAGAGACAAATAGGTAGAGTTTCTTTCACCCTGATGGTCCTGTTACCTAGGAGTAAATAGGTACCTGGGAGTTAGACAGCTGTTACGGGCTGCTTCCTGGGGGAGCGGGGGGTGCCTGAAAAAATTTTTAGTAGTTAGTAACAGTTGATTGATTGACAGTTGAGAGGCGGGCCGAAAGAGCATAGCTCAACCCCCGCAAGCACAACTATGTGAATACAACTAGGTGAATACACACCCGCAAGTCACATTCTCTCTCACACACACACACACACACACACACACACACACACACACACACACACACACACACACACACACAACCTCGTAGGCCTCGTAGCCTGGTGGATAGCGCGGAGGACTCGTAATTCTGTGGCGCGGGTTCGATTCCCGCACGAGGCAGAAACAAATGGGCAAAGTTTCTTTCACCCTGAATGCCCCTGTTACCTAGCAGTAAATAGGTACCTGGGAGTTAGTCAGTTGTCACGGGCTGCTTCCTGGGGTGTGTGTGTGTGTGGTGTGGGGAAAAAAAAGTAGTAAATAGTTGATTGGCAGTTGAGAGGCGGGCCGAAAGAGCAAAGCTCAACCCCCGCAAACACAGCTAGGTGAACAGCTAGGTGAACACACACACACACACACACACACACACACACACACACACACACACACACACTTCCCCGCTAAATCATTCCCAGGGACCCGGGTTCAATTCTCAGTGGAGACAAAAGCAGAGTTTCTTTCACCTGATGATCCTATTCACCTAGCCGGGAGTTACCCGGCTAGGTGAGTACCCGAGAGTTAAACACCTGTAGTAGGCTGCATCCTGTGTATGGTGTGTGTGTGTGTGTATGGTGTGTGTGTGTGTGTGTGTGTGTGTGTGTGTGTGTGTGTGTGTGTGTGTGTGTGTGTGTGTGTGTGTGTGTATGGCGTGTGTGTAAGATGTAGTTTAAACACCTAAGTGAAAGAAAGGGATAAACAGAGTTAGTAAATAAAATGATATATGAGGAGGAGACTACGAGATCATTCTCCGTCTAATGAAAGAGTATCAGAAATTTAAGAAAGTACAAGAGAAGTGAGGACTTAATAAGCAGGTGAATGCCAGTTCCTCCACCAGGAAGATGGGGAGGCTGTGGAGGCTTGGCGGAGGAAGGGAAATGTGCTGAGGGGTTGAGAGGCGAGACGAGAAGCGGGTGGCAGGGTGCCGATCCGGTAGGTAATGATGGTCGAGGTGGGAGGTGGCACGACTCTGGCCCCAGCTGGCCCGAACTGTGGCCCCAGCTGGCCCGAACTGTGGCCCCATCTGGCCTGTGCTGGGTGTGTTGGGCCTGGCCCGTGCTGGGTGTGTTGGGCCTGGCCCGTGCTGGGTGGTGGTAACATCTAGCTGGAACTAGCTTTTGCAGTGTGTGCTAATAGTTGGTCTTTTGTTGGACTTCGGACCCAGGATTTTGCTGGGGGCTATTAGCCTTTCCACGTAGTGACGAGACTAGTTTTATCCGAGTATTATTCCTGGGAAGCACTGGATTAAATAAAAAGTAATTTCTACCTTAAGTCGAATATTACTTTTGCTAGATGCTGAATTAATCCTCTTTGCGTGCTAGACCAATCTTCATATTTCCTGACCGAGCGGAATAGCTTCGTCAGGTGCTAGGCCTACTTCGTTTTGGGTGTTCTGTTTAACCTCGGCCGAGTGTTACTGCCTTCTTGTACTGGGCGGACGTAATCATTCTGATCTCAATAACCCTCACCTAGGTCCAAAGTGTTCACCTAAAGAACACGAGGCATTCAAATGTTGAACTTTTAAAGGACAGAAGAACAGATACTAAACATTATATATATAAAAAAAACTTCATTGTGTCAATTACCTCACGTAAACGGTAACATGATCAATGTAACATAAAGGTGGTGTGTCTTCCCCCACAGTTGTTGCACTGGTAAGCGAGCCATTCATGGTTGGTGTGCTGGCCAACCTCCATGGTATCCCAGCTTAATGTTTTCGAGTATAATGTCTTGTCCCGAGAGCTGAATATCGAATGAACTGCCCGATTCCTTTGTTCTTCACCTCGTATCCAGGTGCTACTTAGTGGGGCTCTGTCCGTTCACTTGGCGGTGGTACTTGTTTTCTTAAATCGTTCGCTCGCATGGCATTTTAATTTCGAGTACATGTGCAGTCTAATTTTTGACCAGTGGCCTAAAAGTTTCAATTACAAGACAGTTTTAAAACCCGCAGTGGTGCTTCTCCACCCAAGTCAGCCCGTCCTCCAAACAAAGATCCAAAAGTGATTCCATGCACCCGCCAAACCCCCTGTTTATGAATGAAAAGCGGTTTACACACGACTCAACTGCTGACGTTCGAACATATCCGGAACAAGTGTTTCACTGACGAATTTTGTTCGAATCACAACGCTATAAATGCTTCACCCACGTACTACAAATACAAATAATCGCCAACAGAACCTAAACACCTAACCTAACCTATGCCTATATATGCACAATATGCTAATATATTATAATATTAATTTATACTTGAGAAAATTCCCGTTTTGAATGAACAGCATATTAAAATTTATGAATGCGTCTGTGGGGGTCGACCGCTGGATGTAATGGACTTGAGTCGAGGACGGGTTGCCCAAGTAGGTTAAACCGATCTCACTATAAACACGCGCCTTACACGTCTTTGTGGCTCATCTGTGTTTCTAACTTCCACTTGTTTCACCTAGTTCTGGTGCCCGTAATCTGCAAAATTACTTCTGCCTCGTTCTCTCATTCGTCTGCCTAGCTCTGTGAGTGTAGACTACCAATTCTGGTGTTTTTTGTCATCAGACAATTTCATATTTCATTTTTTATTGGAGGCAGAATATGGTTGTGTGTGTGTGGGGGGGTCTAAGAATAAATGTATTACATAGAACACTCGAGAAGGATGCTGGAGTTACCACGTAGAAGACAGGGTGAAGGAGGGGGAGAATGTGAAAAGTGCGAGGGAGGAAGCATGAGGGAGGCGGCGTGCGCGAGGTGGAATAGAACCAAACGCACGGCCACTGCACATATTATTTATGTCCTTATAAATCTCACAGATAACAACAGTATTGTGACCCCAGGGATGCGGCGGTGCCCCCCCTCCCCCCCCCCCTCGCCTTCTCCAGTCCCTTCAAAATGTGAACTTCGCAAGCCAATAACGCCACTACCATTTTGATTCCTTTAGTTAATTGTATATGCAATAAGTTTCTCAAATTATTCATGTTTTGCGATTCCTTTAGTAAATGATAAAAAAATCCTCAATTGCATTTGCTTTATGAGCTCTCTAATTTTTGTATTTGCTCTAAGGTAACATTGTATATGAATGAAATATATACAATGTTATATACCTCTCATTTATAACCGTTTCCTTGGGTATAAATGAGAGGGACCACGCATGGGCCAATAGGCACTATGCAGTGTTCTATGTTCATATATCCTTATATTTGAGGATAAAATATGAACCATACTGTCACTGAACTACTAGAGGGCTGGGATAATGGGCCATGCTTAGAAATTGCAAAACAATACTTAATATAGCTTAACAGAGAAGGTGCATATTTTTTTATGCATAGTGGAAATATATTCGAAGTTCCTATTAAACGATTCCAAGTATTTAAATGCTCTAAATGGCCAATGAACATTTTCAATTGTTTAACCTTTATTAAATAACTATTCAATGCACTTTAACCAATGGCTTTCACAATTCCACAAGCAAAATAAAACAAAACAAAAAATCTAAAAATAAGAATGTGCAACGAAATACGTTTTCCCTGAAAGCCAACAGTGATTTAAAGGTTTACCACAGCAATGGATTCTGCTGACATGATTGCCGGGTTGTTGAGTGTTGCCGGAGATGGCCGGGGCCACAAGCGGAACATAATCGCATAATTGGCCACGAAGCCACTGCCAGCAAACGGCCGGCAAGGGACTCAAAGAGGGCTAAGCGAGACGGGTAACATGGAGCGGTAAGATCATCATACTAGCCTCCGAACAGGTGAGAGCTATAGGCTGGCCTATCTGTCTTGGTGGGGCCAGGAGCATACTCCTAGGTTCCTGCCTCTCTCCAGGCTGGAACCGTGAACCTGGCGAGAGGCACGGTTCAGGGCACCTTGTCCTGCCCTTGCATCACTCCTCGGTTCTTGCGTCTCACATTTATCACGACTTCATGAAATCGCACCACACCTGGGCACGCTGTGTTGTGTATTGACACTAAGTTGCCCCTCTAAACTGAGTAGATATATGCTCAACCTTCACTGCAGTTCAATAGTTCAGAGTAATTTATCGTTAATTGTTGTATATTCAAGTAATATTTATTATGGTCGTAGATCAAGGAAACCAAACCGTCAGTATGACTGGTTTAAGAGGAAAATCAACTGGAGCTCTAGAGCCTATTGTACCGCCAACTGTGTAACTATTTCACTGAATCTGGTGTACTGGACGACATCCTAACAATTTATCCAAAATTTGCTTGTCCATTTTAAAGAATAAAGAACAATTTTATATATATTTTTAAGCTGCATCTCTTATGAACCCATCTCTGCCCTTGTGGGGCAGTGCACAATAGAAAGTTGATTTTATAAATTCATACATTAAAACATTGATTGTAACCCTAATGTGTGCTTCAGCCTACAGTTTAGACCTATTGTCTTGTGTATGACCCTCTGTCCTGTGTGACAATGAATACCAGCATTATCCTCACTTTATTAAGACTTAATTGAAATCCTCAGATTAGACAAAATTGTAATTAAATTGTCAATAAAAATGTTAATAATAATAAAGGCGACTCGAACCCGCGACCAATTAGGCACTCCCAGTCGCATACGCCGCCACTGGACCACCCTGACGTACGATATACCACCTGGGAGTCTACCAAATTGACAGGAAGTCTCTGGGTCCCCCTGCTGAAGCCAGTCCAATTTGACCTATATCCCCCACAAGCACTCCGGGGTGGTAAAGTTGCTCATTCAGGGTTCATCCCCGCCTTCAGATACACAATGGGACCTCGTAGCCTGGTGGATAGCACGCAGGACTCGTAATTCTGTGGCGCTGGCTCGATTCCCGCACGAGGCAGAAACAAATGGGCAAAGTTTCTTTCACCCTGAATGCCCCTGTTACCTAGCAGTAAATAGGTACCTGGGAGTTAGTCAGCTGTCACGGGCTGCTTCCTGGGGGTGGAAAAAAAAAGTAGTTGGTAAACAGTTGAGAGGCGGGCCGAAAGAGCAAAGCTCAATCCCTGTAAAACACAACTAGGTGAACACAACTAGGTGAATACAACTAGGTGAATACAATAGTGTGATTTCATTGTGTATATTGGTTTAATGGTTAGGATGGGGGAGAGGGGAAGATTTTGTTGTTGCATTAAAGGCATGAATTGTTATGCTTCAAAGTTTTTCTCGTTTTTTGGGGGGGGTCTTATTTAATTGGTGGGAAATTGTTCTATGAGAGCTGGACACTATACCTAACCTGTTTTTTTTCATCCGCCAGTGATGAAGTCTTCTGCTGTGGGTGCGTGTGAGTGGACGTTTCATTGAGCCCTTGCCTTACCCTGCTGTTACGGTCTCGTCACCTTCGTCAGTGTAGAACGGCAGTTGCAGCGTCATCTATGAGTCTGCACCCCAACCCTCCTGATATCAGGCGCTACATAGACGACGTTGGCGTCGTTGGCATAGGGGTGAGCGAGCACTGCACGTGAGCGCTTTTGGGTGTCTTGTGTGAAAGTGACATCAATGCACATAAGTGTAGTCATAATCTATTTTATTTAAGATATTTAAGCATTGACGGTGTGAATATTGATGAATATACTCTTAAAGGGAATAGTGTTTTGTTCATCCCCCCCCCTTGTTTATTCATTGCACTATATAGCAAAGTCTTTAAAGTTTACTACCGACTTTGGGTCGGATACTACGAACAAGGTTCATCCATCAAGAACCCGATTATTGGTCCATAGTGACCATAACACCCGCCCCTTGCCTCACCCCCTGCCCCCTTGCCTCACCCCATGCCCCCTTGCCTCACCCCCTGCCCCCGTGCCTCACCCCCTGCCCCCGTGCCTCACCCCCTGCCCCCATGCCTCACCCCCTGCCCCCTTGCCTCACCCCCTGCCCCCTTGCCTCACCCCCTGCCCCCTTGCCTCACCCCCTGCCCCCTTGCCTCACCCCCTGCCCCCTTGCCTCACCCCCTGCCCCCTTGCCTCGCCCCCTGCCCCCTTGCCTCGCCCCCTTGCCTCACCCCCTGCCCCCTTGCCTCACCCCCTGCCCCCCTTTCCTCACCCTGCCCCCTTGCCTCACCCTGCCCCCCCACAACGTAATATGAATGCCATCGACTAGGCAACACAAATTCTGATGCTCATGTTAAATTGACAGCGTCTTAATTGTGACGCCTTTTCAAACTACTGGATATATGGCCTTAATTACCTGCCTGGTTTCGAACGCTCCTGGGTCTGTTCGTTCTCTTGATTCCCCTTCATAAAAATCCATCCTCATAGCCAAACCTGAAACATACGACCCCAAACAACCCACTTAACCTATCGAATCAGATACATGGAAAACGTAGACATAGGTGAGCCATTGCTTTCCAGAAGAAGATTGCATTTGTAACGTAAATAAACGCGACGCTTTACACGAGAAGACGGGCTTTATGGGTAGGCAAAAACCACTTTAAATTAGACGGTCTTCTAATGGTGGATAACGTTGATGTTGGCGGTTTAAGCGAGCTGTTTACTCCTGGCTCGATATATGTAGGGTTTTCTCACAGACCGCCCAAGTGGTTGGGCACCATTCCTTTCCCCCCGTCCCATCCCAAATCCTTATCCTGAACCCTTACAAGTGCTATTTAGTCGTAGTGGCTTGGCGCTTTCCCACGATAGTTACCCTCCGTTCCCTCAAGGATTATGTTTAAAATTCTCTAAAACTTAGTCGTTACAGATTTTAGTTTTAAAGTATTGAAGGAACTTTACAGAACATTTTCGAGCGAAGGCTGTCCAGCGGGTCGACCTAGTGTATAGTTTTGGATTTTGAATATTCGTCCAACTACACTAAGTTTTTATCTGTTAAAATTCGGGCAAGAACACTCGGTGCGAAAAGCTAAAAGATTTTCCATTATGTTTGAAGTTCACAGCTGTTATAGTGACGTCAGTGTGGAGCGACTCGTCATTATGAAATGATAATACAATAACTATTTGGCCTAGTGTTCGATCCCGGGCGCAGGCGAGAAACAATGGGCAGAGATTCTTTCACTCTATGCCCCTGTTATCTAGCAGTAAAATAGGTACCTGGGTGTTAGTCAGCTGTCATGGGCTGCTTCCTGGGGGTGGAGGCCTGGTCGAGGACCGGGCCAGCGGGGACACTAAAAGCCCCAAAATCATTTCAAGATAACCTCAAGAAGAGTGTACCAACATGTCGTGGTGGACCTCCAAAGAAAAAGTTTCACATTTTATACTTTCAATTTTATAAGCTGATTAAAGCAAAACCTAACGTAAATATTCCTAGGCCTAGAATAGCAAATATATGTACAATATAAGGCCAAAGATGTAAATACGAATTGCCAGGATAGGCTTAATCCTTCAGTTACTTTTCGTTTTCAAAAGATTGTCATTTGGGTTAATTAAATAATGCAAAAGGAACTTTTTAGTGCTCCAAGCAGAACTTATATATTGGTACTCTTGACGAAATACTTGCTGTAAGTACTATTATGTTAATAGGGGGCTCTGATAGCTGAGTGGACATGCTTCGGATTCTTATTCCTGAGATTCGGGCTAGATACCCGGTGGAGGCTGAAACAAATTGGCCAAGTTTCTTTCACCCTGATACGTCTATTCACCTAGCAGTAAATAGGTACCTGGGAGTTAGACAGCTGCTACGGGCTGCTTCCTGAGGGAGTGTAACAAAAAGAAGGCCTGGTCGAGGGCCGGGCCGCGGGGACGCTAAGCCCCGAAATCATCTCAAGATATAACCTCAAGATGTTAGGAGGATGGGCTGCGTCAAAACATTTTCAACCTTTGTTAGTTAATTTATTAATTTGTTAGTTAATGTTTTGTTAGTTAATTGCAGACATAAATATCAATCCAGCCTTGTCCTGCTTCTCATCGCAGCGATTTATTTAGCAAGAAACAAAACGAAACATTCAAAACCATCTAGCAAGCACATTTTAGCCACAAGCACATGTTAACAAAAATATATATATATATGAGGGATAGTCAGACATTTGCATAGAGCACACACACTTACTCTAACAGTTCGCTCTCGGCTCCATATAATGAACTGAGGATGCGCAGATGAGGATGAGAACTGAGGATGCGCGCAGGATGCGTGGGCCTTTTTTTTTATTATTACTTTCTACCACAGACGTGGCCACACATTTACAATGTTAACCAGCATATATGTAAATTTTTTTCAGTGGGCTGCGCGGGAGACCAAACCCGTAACACACCTGCTGCATCATAGTGTGGACGCCATAGTGTGGACGCCATAGTGTGGACGCCATAGTGTGGACGCCATAGTGTGGACGCCATAGTGTGGACGCCATCGACAACACTATCCAAACTGTGGTGCATTAGTGCAACTTCAATGACTCGGTGCATATTACAATTAATTAATTTTGTCGGCGACAGGAAGACTGTGTATACTTATTAATTGTAATTGAACAAAGGCATTTGGCGAAATGGAACGTGAGGAACCTTTTCTGTTCCGCCTGGGAATTGAACTAGGGATCCCCCGATTACGATTTGAGTACGAAGCCAATTGTACTACGCGACCCCTCATTAATGAAAATAGTAAAAAAAAAAAAAAAAAAAGTCTTGTCACGGGTATAAAGTGACATGACAGGCCAGAGTCCGAACATGACCTTTCAGAACGTGTACCCTAGAGGGGTACAAGTTCTGAAAGGCTGACTCAAGTGTACCCTGGAAGTGCTGGAGGAGCGACGGGGTGTACTACAATGTACACAACTCTAAGTCAGCTGTGGAAATCTCCCTCTCCCTAAGAGTGTGAGAGTGTAATTTAGAGTGTGTGTAATACACTTCGTCCATGGGGGGCAAGAGACTTCGATACATGCCTCAAGTAGGGTATATAATGATATTCACACACACACACACACACACACACACACACACACACACACACACACACATCACACACACACACACACACACACACACACACACAAAGCTTCCTGTCCCCCCCCTTGACAGAACGAATTAACATGTAATTAACACTATATTTTGAGGCAAGCCTCGTTGGATTAATGTGCTTGTCCGTTACATCGTATGATACTGATGGAAGAATTAGTTACATCATTATTGCGCTCTTTCAATAAGCAGATTTGTGTTCCCTACGTCATGTCAGCTACAGAGATAGTTACTTGGCAATTGAGAATTAAAGAACTACTGGGAAGAAAAGTAACCATTCCGTATTAAGGGATACTTCAAGGGAAACTATTGGCATGGTGTATGAGGAACATTGCAGAATACCAGACAAGAATAGTATTTATTAGCAGACTATTACAAATATATGGAAGTACTAGGTAACTAAGGTACTAAGTAACAATATTGACTAATTAGAGAATATCAATTGTATACATTCCAGGAACACATGGCAACGCTGCTAAACAAAGAATTAAGTGCAGAATAAACTGGAGAGAGAGAGAGAGAATTAGATAAGACGAATACCAAGTCCCAGGAACACAGAAGAGTGCGAGGTGACAAAGCAGTAAAGAGGAGAATTAGAAACAATGATCACGTAACGAGAATGATTAGTTTAATTGGAATGTTTTGGAAATCAGTTATTACCTCCTTCCAGATGAGAGTCTACCTGTTGTATCAGACATCTTCCTGTTCATCCCAGACTCCTCCAGCAGGTCGTCTTTATCCTTCCAGCTCCACTATTAATCCATCGTGTAGTCTCAATCCACTAACACCACCACGATCCTTCTATCCAACCCTATCGAGCTATCCAACCATATCCAAGCCCTATCAATGCATTGAATCCAACCAAAAATAAGATGAATCACCTCGCTTCATCCTTCGCCTCATCACCTAAACACCCTACCGTCTACAACACCCTCATCACCTTCTTGCTCATTCATCAAAAAAAGCCATTTTATTAACTCCATCCTCTCACCTATCACAAGCATTATATACCCCCATCCCTATTTAAATAACGTATCCCACAGCAATCCTTCCCCCCTCCACCACAATCACCACCCCGACCACCACAATCACCACCCCCTCCACCACAATCACCACCCCCCTTCTCCCTGGCGCTGGCTAGGACCACCTTATCACCTTGGAGTGGAGAGTGCCCCCCCCCCCCTTCCCCTGCTTTCACCTGACCCGGCCGCCTGCAGAGAACAGGCTGGGGTGACCTGCTTGACCTGCGCTGATCACTATGTATGAGCGCTGCCTCTGGTCATCTGCATACTGCCGCGGAGGCGCAGGCGGCCAGGGAAGGGGAGAGACTTGTAGGGGGAGGGGAACAGGTGCGGGGGGGAAGGCGAACAGGTGTGGGGGGGGGGGCGAAGGCGAACAGGTGTGGGGGGGGGGCGAAGGCGAGCAGGTGTGTGGGGGGGGGAAGGCGAACAGGTGTGGGGGGGGAAGGCGAACAGGTGTGGGGGGGGAAGGCGAACAGGTGTGGGGGGGGGGGGGGGAAGGCGAACAGGTGTGGGGGGGGGGGGGAAAGGCGAACAGGTGTGTGGGGGGGGGAAAGGCGAACAGGTGTGTGTGGGGGGGGAAAGGCGAACAGGTGTGGGGGGGAAAGGCGAACAGGTGTGGGGGGGGAAGGGGAACAGGTGTGGGGGGGGGGGAAGGCGAACAGGTGTGGGGGGGGGAAGGCGAACAGGTGTTGGGGGGGGAAGGCGAACAGGTGTTGGGGGGGGGAAGGCGAACAGGTGTGGGGGGGGGGAAGGCGAACAGGTGTGGGGGGGGGAAGGCGAACAGGTGTGGGGGGGAAGGCGAACAGGTGTGGGGGGGGGAAGGCGAACAGGTGTGGGGGGGGAAGGCGAACAGGTGTGGGGGGGGGGAAGGCGAACAGGTGTGGGGGGGGAAGGCGAACAGGTGTGGGGGGGGGGAAGGCGAACAGGTGTGGGGGGGGGGGAAGGCGAACAGGTGTGGGGGGGGAAGGCGAACAGGTGTGGGAGGGGGGAAAGGCGAACAGATGTGGGGGGGGGAAAGGCGAACAGGTGTGGGGGGGGGGAAGGCGAACAGGTGTGGGGGGGGGAAGGCGAACAAGTGTGGGGGGGGGGAAAGGCGAACAGGTGTGTGGGGGGGGGGAAGGCGAACAGGTGTGGGGGGGGGAAAGGCGAACAGGTGTGGGGGGGGGAAAGGCGAACAGGTGTGGGGGGGAAAAGGCGAACAGGTGTGGGGGGGGAAAGGCGAACAGGTGTGGGGGGGGGAAGGCGAACAGGTGTGGGGGGGGGAAGGCGAACAGGTGTGGGGCGGGAAAAGGCGAACAGGTGTGGGGGGGGGAAAGGCGAACAGGTGTGGGGGGGGAAAGGCGAAACAGGTGTGGGGGGGGGAAAGGCGAACAGGTGTGGGGGGGAAAGGCGAACAGGTGTGGGGGGGGGGGAAAGGCGAACAGGTGTGGGGGGGGGGGAGGCGAACAGGTGTGGGGGGGAAAGGCGAACAGGTGTGGGGGGGAAAGGCGAACAGGTGTTGGGGGGGAAGGCGAACAGGTGTGGGGGGGGAAGGCGAACAGGTGTGGGGGGGGGGAAGGCGAACAGGTGTGGGGGGAGAAGGCGAACAGGTGTGGGGGGGAAAAGGCGAACAGGTGTGGGGGGGGGGGGGAAGGCGAACAGGTGTGGGGGGGGGGGAAAGGCGAACAGGTGTGGGGGGGGGAAAGGCGAACAGGTGTGGGGGGGGGAAAGGCGAACAGGTGTGGGGGGAAAGGCGAACAGGTGTGGGGAGGGGGGGAAAGGCGAACAGGTGTGGGGGGGGGGGGGAAAGGCGAACAGGTGTGGGGGGGAAAGGCGAACAGGTGTGGGGGGGGGGAAAGGCGAACAGGTGTGGGGGGGGAAAGGCGAACAGGTGTGGGGGGGGAAAGGCGAACAGGTGTGGGGGGGGGAAAGGCGAACAGGTGTGGGGGGGAAAAGGCGATCAGGTGTGGGGGGGAAAAGGCGATCAGGTGTGGGGGGGGGAAGACGAACAGGTGTGGGGGGGGGGAAAGACGAACAGGTGTGGGGGGGGGGCAAGGCGAACAGGTGTGGGGGGGGGAAAGGCGAACAGGTGTGGGGGGGGGAAAGGCGAAGAGGCGTGGGGGGGGGAAAGGCGAACAGGTGTTGGGGGGGGGGTCAACAGGTGCGGTAAAAGGAACAGGTGCGTGGAATAAACAGATGGGTGGATGGGAATAAGTGCGTGGAAGTGGACAGGTGGGTGGGAGGGAGGGAGGAGAGGAGTGGATAGATGGGTGGAGAGAGAAGGGACACGGTAATGTTGGAGGAAGCGCGCGCGATTACACTATATGAGTGGGATTGTGATTTTCTGGAAAACTTAACAACACATCTGTTCACAGATTGTTAGTAAAAAGTCTTTCCTTCTAAATACCTCAGAGTTCTTCACATTTTTGAATACCGAGTTCTTTGTAAGGAAGAGTTGGGAAACATTGATTCTATTGGTTTTTAGCCTTTATGCCCAGCAGATTTTTATGCAGACTTGCTTAACCCAAGTAGAACATTGCTTAATAAAATCAGCAATGAGGAAAAACCTTCCATAACTGTCAGCAGTTTGCTCCTTTTCTAAGCACTTGAAAATGTGGTTAATTCACTGAATTTATTTAGTAGTAGTAGCTGCATCCATCAGTCTCAGGAGACTGATGGATGGATAATTTAAATGTAGTGTATAATTACGAAAACATTAACAAATTTATTAAGATCTCTCAATGCATTAACCCTACTTGTAATAGCTGTGTAATTTAAAAATATAATGTAAAGAGTGGAAAAAGAAAGGAAACGAGATCTTGAATATAACATGGGAAATACTAGAACCCCCAGTCCCAAATTCGCACAGTAAAATAACAACGTACTGGAGAGATCGATATAAAAGGAAATGGAGAATAGAGCCACCGAAGTGTAAGTGCGTTCATAGGCAAATTCAGAAAATACTATGAATATCAGAGGCCTACAGTTGTTCAGTATCCTCCCAGCAAGTACAAGACATATTGCTGTAACAAACATGGAAGTCATCAATAAGAAAAAAACTGGGCAGTTTTCTGCAGTAAGTGACGGACCAATTGGGCTGTAGTGAATACGAGAACCGGCGGGCCGCTCCATTAACAGCCTGACGGATCACGCTCTCAAGTCAAGCCTGGCCCCGGGCCGGGCTTGTAGAGTAGAACAACTCCCAGCATGCTATCCAGGTCTATATTATTTAGTTGAAACTTTCAGCAAATTGTATCTATAATTTCTCTACATATCCTGTCAGAAGTTGCCAAATATCTAATTTCTTTAGAATTTTCTGAAAATTCTTACCAAATTGACTGAGGGCTCTTCCCTTACCACCAGTTTAGGAGCCTTGTATTTAGAAATATTATTGAATTTGAATTCAAATTACAGTCACGTAATAGGAATATTAACAAGGGACTGTGTTGATTCCGTTTTGATATAATAAAGACCTCGGAGGACTAAAGGGCAATTATTCCTATTAAGAGGCGAATTGTCCAATAAAGGCGACCTGATGCTAAAAGAATCCAATGGAGTTGATATGACCTGATGCCAACTGAGCTCCACGACGTTGATAAGAACTTCACCTGTCATTATCTTAAGTCTGCTTATAGATCTCCCTCTCTGGTCTCTACTTCCGTGGATGAGTTCAAATACACACGAAATTGTTCAAGTATATACCACGTTGAGGTTTCCTTCGTGATTATGTAAGTTAATTTATTTGTATTATTATATATATATATATATATATATATATATATATATATATATATATATATATATATATATATATATATATATATATATATATATATATATATATATGTCGTACCTAGTAGCCAGAACGCACTTCTCAGTCTACTATGCAAGGCCCGATTTGCCTAATAAGGCAAGTTTTCATAAATTAATGATTTTTCGACCACCTAACCTACCTAACCTAACCTAACTTTTTCGGCTACCTAACCTAACCTAACCTATAGAGATAGGTTAGGTTAGGTAGGGTTGGTTAGGTTCGGTCATATATCTACGTTAATTTTAACTCCAATAATTTTTTTTTTACCTCATACGTAATGAAATGGGTAGCTTTATCATTTCATAAGAAAAAAATTAGAGAAAATATATTAATTCAGGAAAACTTGGCTTATTTGGCAAATCGGGCCTTGCATAGTAGGCTGAGAAGTGCGTTCTGGCTACTAGGTACGACATATATATATACATATATATATACATATATATATATATACATATATATTATTAAATATGACCGAAAAAGTAAGATTAATAATTCTAACACGAATTTTCTCAATCTTTCGTACATTACGCTTCACTGTTGGAGGTAAATCAAAAATCACTTCTCCAAAATTCATTTTTATTTCTAGTCTGACGCGACACGGGCGCGTTTCGTAAAACTTATTACATTTTCAAAGACTTCACAAATACACAACTGATTAGAACGTATCTCTGATTTTATATCTACATTTGAGTGAGGTGGGAAGGGTGATGTGGCATTAACACAAGACAGAACAGGAGGGGATATTAATAGGGTATTAAAAGTATCAACACAAGACAGAACAGAAACAATGGGTATTGAATAGAAGTGTTTGTAGAAAGCCTATTGGTCCATATTTCTTGATGCTTCTATATTGGAGCGGAGTCTTGAGGTGGGTAGAATATAGTTGTGCAATAATTGGCTGTTGATTGCTGGTGTTGACTTCTTGATGTGTAGTGCCTCGCAAACGTCAAGCCGCCTGCTATCGCTGTATCTATCGATGATTTCTGTGTTGTTTACTAGGATTTCTCTGGCGATGGTTTGGTTATGGGAAGAGATTATATGTTCCTTAATGGAGCCCTGTTGCTTATGCATCGTTAAACGCCTAGAAAGAGATGTTGTTGTCTTGCCTATATACTGGTTTTTTTGGAGCTTACAGTCCCCAAGTGGGCATTTGAAGGCATAGACGACATTAGTCTCTTTTAAAGCGTTCTGTTTTGTGTCTGGAGAGTTTCTCATGAGTAGGCTGGCCGTTTTTCTGGTTTTATAGTAAATCGTCAGTTGTATCCTCTGATTTTTGTCTGTAGGGATAACGTTTCTATTAACAATATCTTTCAGGACTCTTTCCTCCGTTTTATGAGCTGTGGAAAAGAAGTTCCTGTAAAATAGTCTAATAGGGGGTATAGGTGTTGTGTTAGTTGTCTCTTCAGAGGTTGCATGGCTTTTCACTTTCCTTCTTATGATGTCTTCGATGAAACCATTGGAGAAGCCGTTATTGACTAGGACCTGCCTTACCCTACAGAGTTCTTCGTCGACTTGCTTCCATTCTGAGCTGTGGCTGAGAGCACGGTCGACGTATGCGTTAACAACACTCCTCTTGTACCTGTCAGGGCAGTCGCTGTTGGCATTTAGGCACATTCCTATGTTTGTTCAACAAACATAGGAATGTGCCTAAATGCCAACAGCGACTGCCCTGACAGGTACAAGAGGAGTGTTGTTAACGCATACGTCGACCGTGCTCTCAGCCACAGCTCAGAATGGAAGCAAGTCGACGAAGAACTCTGTAGGGTAAGGCAGGTCCTAGTCAATAACGGCTTCTCCAATGGTTTCATCGAAGACATCATAAGAAGGAAAGTGAAAAGCCATGCAACCTCTGAAGAGACAACTAACACAACACCTATACCCCCTATTAGACTATTTTACAGGAACTTCTTTTCCACAGCTCATAAAACGGAGGAAAGGGTCCTGAAAGATATTGTTAATAGAAACGTTATCCCTACAGACAAAAATCAGAGGATACAACTGACGATTTACTATAAAACCAGAAAAAACGGCCAGCCTACTCATGAGAAACTCTCCAGACACAAAACAGAACGCTTTAAAAGAGACTAATGTCGTCTATGCCTTCAAATGCCCACTTGGGGACTGTAAGCTCCAAAAAACCCAGTATATAGGCAAGACAACAACATCTCTTTCTAGGCGTTTAACGATGCATAAGCAACAGGGCTCCATTAAGGAACATATAATCTCTTCCCATAACCAAACCATCGCCAGAGAAATCCTAGTAAACAACACAGAAATCATCGATAGATACAGCGATAGCAGGCGGCTTGACGTTTGCGAGGCACTACACATCAAGAAGTCAACACCAGCAATCAACAGCCAATTATTGCACAACTATATTCTACCCACCTCAAGACTCCGCTCCAATATAGAAGCATCAAGAAATATGGACCAATAGGCTTTCTACAAACACTTCTATTCAATACCCATTGTTTCTGTTCTGTCTTGTGTTGATACTTTTAATACCCTATTAATATCCCCTCCTGTTCTGTCTTGTGTTAATGCCACATCACCCTTCCCACCTCACTCAAATGTAGATATAAAATCAGAGATACGTTCTAATCAGTTGTGTATTTGTGAAGTCTTTGAAAATGTAATAAGTTTTACGAAACGCGCCCGTGTCGCGTCAGACTAGAAATAAAAATGAATTTTGGAGAAGTGATTTTTGATTTACCTCCAACAGTGAAGCGTAATGTACGAAAGATTGAGAAAATTCGTGTTAGAATTATTAATCTTACTTTTTCGGTCATATTTAATAATATATGTCTACAGGAAAGACTGCTACCAAAATATACTAATATACATATATATATATACATATATATATAATGTTAAACCAAGAACGCCAATAACGAAATCTAAAAAATAAAAAGCAATGCTCTCTCACTATAGCAAAGGTCGGGTATAATTCTGGCCTCTCATAAACATGAACCGAGGGCTATGATGGTGTCGGTGTGCCATCATTTATATTTAAGCAAATATTGCCTGGCAATATTTAACTCGCCTCCGCCCTTATTATTATTACCATGAAGTCAATATTGTGAGTTTTATTCTGTGTTGTGTTGTTTTGTGAGGCTGCGGGAGGTCACTGATGTGGTATTTAGACTCATTTCTGCCTACTTCTCCCTGCTCACTGCTTTACCCAATGTTTGATTGGCATCCATTCCCCATTATTCTCTTATTTTTTACCTTACGTTTGACTACCCCTTCTACCCTTCACCTTACCCCCCCCCCCTCTTCACACAGCTTCACTTCTTCCACATGTGTGTTTGAGATCAATTTGCATCTTGGGTCTTCACATTCCTTACTTGAAGATGTTCCAGTGTGAAACGAAACGTCGTAGAAAATAAATCCTTCAATTCAGTCATTAGTTTTTCTTTACCCTGAATTTCGTTACCTTGATTGTTCTTCTTAACGCAGAGAGTAATAAAATAGAAACATGTAAAGCTCATGCATTACAGACCAATAACGCCAGCAATGCTGTCATATTTAACCAATGAATAAATTATATTACATATTATATAATATATATATATATATATATATATATATATATATATATATATATATATATATATATATATATATATATATATATATATATATATATATATATGTCGTACCTAATAGCCAGAACGCACTTCTCAGCCTACTATTCAAGGCCCGATTTGCCTAATAAGCCAAGTTTTCATGAATTAATGTTTTTTCGTCTACCTAACCTACCTAACCTAACCTAACCTAGCTTTTTTTGGGCTACCTAACCTAACCTTACCTATAAATATAGGTTAGGTTAGGTTAGGTAGGGTTGGTTAGGTTCGGTCATATATCTACGTTAATTTTAACTTCAATAAAAAAAAATTTACCTCATACATAGAGAAAAGTGTTGCTTTATCATTTCATAAGAAAAAAAATATAGTAAATATATTAATTCAGGAAAACTTGGCTTATTAGGCAAATCGGGCCTTGAATAGTAGGCTGAGAAGTGAGTTCTGGCTACTAGGTACGACATATATATATATATATATATATATATATATATATATATATATATATATATATATATATATATATATATATATATATATATATAAAATGAAGATGGTCATCATAACCCCCCCCCCCCCACCTTCCGGACAAACGACCTATACCTGTGCATCACGATGCTCTCAGTCTTCAGAGATTGATAAATCCTCCCCCCCCCCCCACACACACAGTCAAAAAATTTAATATCGGAACAGGTACAATAAGACTAGTTGGCGGGGCATAAAAGGACTAGAAGGTGGGGTATAAAGAGACCAGTAGTCAGGGGCATAGTTAGACTGGCACTAAGTACGGGAGGTAAGTACAAGCACCAGTGCCCCATCTCCTGATTACCGAGCCCCACACACACCCTGATAGCCCGGAGAGCCTTACTGGATACACTCACATGACTGGCCATTTCCATCAGGATATGTCGTACAACAAATGTATTCTAATATGTGCTCTAAGCAACATGGCTGAACGATTTCGCAAGTGTAGAGCGTATAGTCTTCAGTTGCCAAGGATGGTCAACAGTATATACGTGTGCAACAGGGAATATTTCAGACCCTTTTGGGCCTTACGGCCTGCCAGCTTACGTTCCAAAATGCGAGCCGTCCGGAACCGTATGGGATCCGCCGTTTGTGATGGGGTGCCCTATGCCACACCTGACCAGGTCAAAGGTGAAGGTAGTGCCCATCTCGACTGTAGCAGCGCTGTTCTGGGCAGCCCGGCTCCCTCCATGTTTATAAAGCCAAACGCAATACTCAACGCTCTTATGGTGGTGGTGGGTCGCTGTGTTCACTGTTTACTGATGTTCTGGTGGTGGTGGTTGTTTCTTGTGGTGGTGGTTGTTTCTTGTGGTGGTGGTTGTTTCTTGTGGTGGTGGTTGTTTCTTGTGGTGGTGGTTGTTTCTTGTGGTGGTGGTTGTTTCTTGTGGTGGTGGTTGTTTCTTGTGGTGGTGTTGTTTCTTGTGGTGGTTGTTTCTTGTGGTGGTGGTTGTTTCTTGTGGTGGTGGTTGTTTCTTGTGGTGGTGGTGGTTGTTTCTTGTGGTGGTGGTGGTTGTTTCTTGTGGTGGTGGTGGTTGTTTCTTGTGGTGGTGGTGGTTGTTTCTTGTGGTGGTGGTGGTTGTTTCTTGTGGTGGTGGTGGTTGTTTCTTGTGGTGGTGGTGGTTGTTTCTTGTGGTGGTGGTGGTTGTTTCTTGTGGTGGTGGTGCTTGTTTCTTGTGGTGGGGATGGTGGTGGTCCTTGTGATAGTATCGACGCACCCCTGCAACGTTCTTCAGGTGTCATCATGGCAAAATCTTGGCCAAAATGTTTTTATTCCGTCACTATCATTATTATTATTTCGTCTTATTAATCATAAAACGGAACAATAATATAATTATTATTATTATTCCATCGTTATTATTAATAATATGTAATAATAATAATAAAACAATAATATGACTATTATTAATATTTCGTCATACAGTAATAATTGTTTGTCATATTTCTTTAACTCTATTATCATCTAATATTGCTTCTGGTCGTCTTTTGTCCACTATCCTCCATCTTCACTGTTGTTCTGAACTCCTACAGACTCTCCCCGAGCTCCTCACACAGCTCCTTGTCGGTTTCCGCGAGAATGCTCTCGTGTCTTCCCGGCTTGGTCACGTAATCTATTAATATTTTCCTCCGCAAGTGGCTTTGCAGCATCTTGGAGTTGTCCGCATACATATTGCCGCTTTGTTTTCAAGACGCCACTATGCTTCTTCCCCGACACTGGCATACTGGTTACTTGTTCTCTCTTGTATGGAGTTCGAGTACACTGTACTTTTGTTTAAAAAAAAATTTGTTTTTATTTGTGGGTCCTCTCTTCCATGCACTACTTTATTTGCTCTCTGGTCTACCATGTACTTTGACCTGCATTATCAACTGTTCCTTTTTCTTCATTTTGCTGCTGCTTCTTCTGCCCTACGAGTTATTTCTGGTATTTCGCTTTTGTAGGTACAAGCCCTCACCCTCCTGTGACCCCCCGCGTCTTCATTCTCTTATCTTCCTCATTCTATCTTCGTCTGACCTCCTTCAGCAAGTGTAAGTACTGGAGAGTGAGAGAGAACTATCAGGTGGAAAGCGCCAAGCCATTACGATTATATAGCACTTGGGAGGGGTCAGGATAAGGATTTGGGATGGTACGAGGGGGGTGGGGATAGAGACGAAAGAATGATGCCCAACCACTACGACGGTTGGGGATTGAACGCCGACCTGCATGAAGCGAGACCGTCGCTCTACAGTCCAAGTAACTCTGAGGCTACTGGAGAGCCTCTCTCACTCTGAGTAAACACCAGGCCATTTGTTGTTCCCTTCTGGGCCTGATATGGGCGGCGTGATTTAGACCGCATCTTTCACGGCTCTAACACGGTGTGTGTCAAGGTTAAAATGGTCCCTGAGGAGGTGAAACTTGTTGGTGTCACAGACCTGGAGGGCGGAATACATGCAAGTGTCAAATACCTAGCGAGTGGCACATTTAGGTGTCATATACCTATTTAGTGACTAATCTCCCAATCCGGAGCATTCGATGTTTACAATTACGCATGTAGGAACTGCGCCACACACACACTGCAACAGTACCTCAATGTATGTTGTGTATAGTGAAACTTGGTCCTGGCGGTATGAGGATCCCAAGACTATCCAATTTACACACACTTGTGTCTTGAGAATATAGCTTTCATCCATCCAAAGTGTGCGAGTGCTGGCATAAACGCAGATGACCCTAATTATGCTAACATTACACACACAGATGACACTAACGCGATGCATCAAATGAACAAATTCAGAAGGGCCGTGACGAGGATTCGAACCTGCGTCCGGGAGCATCCCAGTCACTAAGTAGTAGAACTTCGATTTCAACCCTTTTACCCTGTCGTAGCTCAGTCGATTAAAGCAGTGTCTGGGATGCTGTCGGACGCATGTTCGAATCCTGGTCACGGCCCTTGTGGATTTGTTTATGCTAACATTTCAAAACGAGGAATTTATAACATAAGGAGGGTGTCATGTTCCTAATGAGTAACACGCTCAAGGTGTTATACTCCAAATGAGTGGAAAATTAAGGCGTCTTATACCTAATGAATGTCTAATGATGGTACTTGACGTTGTCGCACACTTATAGGGGGGGGGGGGATATGACGTTGTACGTCGAGGGGGGGGGGGGGTACAAATATGTTGTAGTAATATCTAACATATTAATTATTTCTACAAGACAAATATGCACTGAACATTGACGAGCAACCAAAAGTTTGTCGGTCAACAACACGAATGAACTAAATAAACAATGTAGTCAAAGTGGCAATAAATGCCTTAATATTATTTTGCAATAAACTGGGAATTTAAAAATATTTCTTTAGCATTTTAATATATATACACTTGATAAAGAAATACAAGGAAAGGCTAAGACAACATAAAACCTCTTACGAGCGCCATAGGTCTAAAGAAAATATTAGTTGTCGAACACCGTATTCGCCTCTGTAACGGGATTTGCGTCTAGGGAACCAGACGGCCAGAACATAAAACGTGAATCACCTCTTGAAAGAAGTTTCAGAATATTAAAGTCGTGGAAGGTGTTTAAAAGAAATTAATGCATCTGCTGTGGGCACTGATCCATCTGGTGTGATGGCGAGGTGTGAGGGGGGGCCTCCTGTAGTTGGTGAGGTGGTCGGTGAGGTGAGGAGAGAGAGAGCTGGTGAGGGGGAGGGGGGAGAGCTGGTGAGGGGGAGGGGGGGGAGAGCTGGTGAGGGGGAGGGGGGGGGGAGAGGGAGGGAGGGGAGAGGAAGAGGAGAGGGAGGGAGGGGAGAGGGAGGGAGGGGAGAGGGAGAGGAGAGAGAGAGGGAGGGAGAAAGAGAGAGAGGGGGAGAAAGAGAGAGGGAGAAAGAGAGAAAGAGCAAGAGAGAGAGCGAGAGAAAGAGAAAGAGAAAAAGAAAGAGAAAGAGAAAGAAAAAGAAAGAGAGAGAGAGAGAAAGAGAGAAAGAGAGAGAGAAAGAGAAAAAGAGAAAGAGAAAGAGAAAGAAAGAAAAAGAGAGAAAGAGAAAGAGAAAGAGAGAGAGAGAGAAAAAGAGAGAGAAAGAGAGAAAAAGAGAGAAAGAACGAGAAAGAGAAAGAGCAAGAGAGAGCAAGAGAGCGAGAGAGAGAGAGAGACCCTTGACATTGCATAAGCCTTTGAATGGGTATGGGACCAGGTTACCTTACCAAGCTTCAAGCACAAAGTAGCCGAGACTCCTTTTCACGGCTAATAATGGACTACCTCCAAAGAACATTAACGGTAATGTGTTGTGGAGCAGAAACTGAAAACCCCCGAAATGCAGCGAGCGTAGTGCCGGGTAGTGCGCTTATCATCATCTTGTTGCCAACGTCAACGATCCACTTCTCATCCCAGAGGCTCTTACCTACGCTGATCACTTCTGTGAGGTTAATTCATTACAAAGTAGCATTAATATATCTGCCTGTCATTGGATCGAATGTCATTTATCCTTACCTTTCTATAATTGTTGTTTTCCTCTACACATACATATGCATGCATGCAAACACACACACACATACATACATACACATGTATGTATGGGTAAATGGGCCCGTCAAACCAAACAGTCAATCCACTCTCGCCAATACCCGGTTGACTGGCAGATGGACAAGTAATTCATATCGCCTTGATTGAAGCTCTCACTTATACTCCCGAGAGCATTCTTAACTATCCACTTTCTTTCATATTCTGTAATATAATACATAGTTCCTTGGTTTGACAACACCAGTGAACACGAAGTAAAAGTAAGCGGACATTTCGACATCTTTTCCTCACAGTAAATTAATTTTTATTCTGCTGATATTCGGATGCAGTTACCCGAGGCAGAAGAGCCTATTTAATTAAGAAACTGTGATATCCAGCACGCAAACAACTAATCACGACAACACAGTTTTGCCCGTTGCTTTTCCAGCAGGCACGTAATGCCAATTGAAGTTTTCAACAGCCAGTCAAGTAATTTAGCTCTTCAGTACACAACAAATTTGCTAGTGTAAAAAAAAAAAAAAAAAAAAAAAAAAAAGAATACAAATATATCTTCCAGTATTTAAACAAATCCTCAGAATGCAAAGTTAATTTTTGGTTCTAATAATTTCATGTATATTAAAGTTTAAATACTTATCAGTACATACAACGGTTAACTCTGACTTCACAAAGTCACGAACCTTGTTAACTTTTTCGATTTTTTTTGTGTATTTATTGAAGCTCGGCTTATTTGGCAACTCCTGAAATTATGTATGACAATATTCATATACATTAATACATTTATCTATATGTATAAGAGAGCGAGTATTTGAGGTTCCCTGTCCAAGGTTGGAGGCCAGACGCTAAGGGCTAGTCTCGTACACCTTTCACATATGAAGCCTGCGTGGTTTGGGCGTGTCACAGGCATGTCGGGGTAGTCTCCAATGCCACACTAAAAGATATCAGCGTTTAACACTACCGCGCACGCTCCTCTTTACCCCCTTCCCAGCGATTGATGATATCCTCATAATGTACCTAGAGTTTGCTAGGGCAGGCGACTGATCACATGGCCCTGTATGACTAACCATCCTATGTAATGGAGATTTTTTAGCTCATGACACTGTACTTCCCTTCATATAGTCTAGGTTAGCTGCACAAATACATAAACTGTACCAAATATTTTAATAAAAATAAGTTACATATTTTTTCTGAAAGGGAATGGGGAGGCTGGTAAAAGGAAAGGAGAGAGGGATGCTGGAAAAGAGGGACGGAGAAGGGAGAGAAAAGTGGACTAGGGGCGAGTGGTTTAGAGGTTGGGGGGAAGAGGAGGGGGGGGGATGTTGGAGGAGGGGGGATGTTGGAGGAGGGGGGATGTTGGAGGAGGGGGGATGTTGGACGAGGGGGATGTAGGAGGCGGGGGAGGAGGGATGCTGGAGGAGAGAGGGAGAGGGGGTAGAAAGGTGGAGGTAGAATTAGGAAGGAGGAGATGGGTGAGAGTCGGGAAAGAGGAAACTAAGCGAGAGGACACGGGGGAAGAGACCCGGGCGCAGCCGGATACCCCCGTCTAGAGAACATATATAATCTGCACACACACACACACACACACACACACACACACACACACACACACACACACACACACACACACACACACACACACACTTATTCCAACTTCAACGTTGTAACAACCTCCAGCACAGGAGACTAATCCTTGACACACTGTTGTCGAGCAGGAGGGCAAAGTTTATTCGCTTATGTCCGAGTCGTCAGACATCTTCTCTTGCTCCTTCTGACGCGGATTTGGATCACAAACGCCCGGCCACCGCTATTTGTTTACAGTCTTGAGAGTGACGGGAAAATATTTGAAGTAAAATGTGCCTCGCGTGCGTACGAGGCAGTGAGACGAGCCAAGTGGTGGGTGGTGGTAGTGGTACTTGCCTACCTGTATCTACGCTACAATTTAACTATTCTGACGCTCGACTTTTGTCGATTCTGCCTTTCAAGTTGTGGATGGAGGTGCCGTCCCACAAGGTGTTCTTTCAGTGCATCCTACTTATTGACCATCCATATACGGTATGAGTATTTTCTCGCGTATCTTCGTCTTATTTGCGTTCCCAGCTGTCATCTGTGTTCCCCAGGGCGCGAGTGAACTTGGCATCTTAAAGTTTGTCAATATTCAGCGTTTAAGAAACCCACTGAACGCGAGGTGTAAGTTACATAAACAAGGCATCCCTCAACCCAACACGAACTATATAAATATCTCCGCTACTTGTCTCCGCCATCAGGTACTAGTGCCAATGAGTGATAACAGCGTGATATTTACTTTAATTATCGCGTGGGTACAGTATCACACAAGAACTCAGTCGTCTCATGATCTTTGCACACGATTGGGCTGGAGATCTTAGTTGCTTCATGGAGACTTTCCGTCGTCGAGGTGCAGAGGAACACCAATTTATTAACTATTTCTTAGCGGAGTAATTAATGGTAGACGAGACAAAGCTGAGGGTAGACTATGCAGTAATGGTAAGAGTTCGCAGCTGACGCCTTCACAGCAGTGAGCAGTCAAGTTGGATTATGTCCTATGGCTGTAGCGATGTGATTAATCTCAAGACGTCAGGCTCATCACAAGAAAGTGAATGCAGTGACAATGTGGTTAGAAAGAAATAGCTTCCGCCAGGTAAATGATCAAACGAAAGCGCTTCATCAGTTTGATTGTGTAAGGCGAGGAATTAAGGGATGCGAGTAAGTAGAGAAGGTGCCAATCCACAATAAACTAACTGCTACCAAACACCGAACCTGCAAAATAAAGAGGTCATCTCTCTGCCGACCGAATTGGATGGGCAGGATGAGTTTCCACACGAGTGCATATATTCAACGTGAAACTGAGAGGGGTGGGGCCACAGGAAGGGGTGGGGGGCAGAGAGGGGGGGGATGCAGAGAGGGGGGGGGTGCAGAGAGGGGGGGGGTGCAGAGAGGGGTGGGGGCAGAGAGGGGGGGGGTGCAGAGAGGGGTGGAGGCACAGATGGGGGGGGGGGGTAAGAGAGAGGAGGGAGATATCCTGCTTTTGACAGATACTGGCATGCCCTGAGCCGGTCTCATGCCACAACGAATCAGGATACTGCATTTTGTCGAGGAAAAGCATCTTTTCAATGCGGCTCGTTCACTGTGCATCGCTACTTGACGGAAGCAGCAGTTTATAGCAAAATAACACGTACAATTCCATTCACCTGGGCTGTAGGAGGCTCGAACCGTTGACCCCACGTGTACGAAGCCGAAGCTCTATCAACTTTTATAACACGTACAATGTCTACTGAACGATACGTTAACCAATCCTCAACAATTTTAGTATACAGTGCAATATTGTCAACTATAAAAATTCAGATTTGGGACTATCGGTATTTTAATTCTAAGAGGCATTACAAATTCTCTGACAACATACCCAGTCGCTGGCCAAATATTCGCACTCCTAGTCCTGAAATTCGCAAACTTAGACTTAATGAATTAAATATACAGTCTACGCAATGCTAGTCCTAGGAGAGGTTACGTAAGGTCGTTGCCTTCATCATGCGTGCAAAATTGCATATTCTGAACCAACTCCACCGTCGCTATTATTTCTATAACTTTTGAAGAAAACCGTACGATACGTAGTGCATATTTAACCTGCGCGCACAAACGTATGATAACTTTCATCGCCCCACAATGTACTTAGCCAGCGTCTAAGTACATCACTTCCCCTTTCCATCCCCCACACACACAACGTCATAGTCACGAAACAGAATCAAGCACCTTGAAGATGCGGCCGTCACGTCCGGGTGACCACTGCTTCCTCCTCCATCCAGCAGGCAGGCAGGCAGGCAGGCAGGCAGGCAGGCTGATTGCTTGGGTGGCTGGTAAAAAAGCTACTTAAGTGGCTGGCAGATATGCAGGTACCTAGACAGGCAGGCAGGCAGGCAGGCAGGCAGGCAGGCTAGGCTTGGCTATTTGCAGTTTGGCGGTGGTGAGTAGTGGCCGACCAACATCTCTGCCGACGATGACACATGGGGGCGAGTTTGGCCTGTGCAAGCGAGGAGAGACGTGTTGCCCTCCTTGGGTACACAGGTGTTCCGGCACTCTCCACAGGCTACATTATAAAGTGATTAACATTCCCTCTCCAGGCACTTTATGTGTACTTTGCATCATGTACGCGTCACCCTCGCCGTCTCAACATCCCGCGAGAGAAGACGAGGAGGGGGAGCGCGAGACGGAAAAAACCGAGACAGACGTATATGAAAGATGAGGGGCCACCTCTACGCCTGCGAATTATCGTATTCACTATTCATAAGGGCGGGAAGAGGGACAAGCCACATTGAGAAATGAATCTCGTCTCTCTCTCTCTCTCTCACACATAACTACGGAAATAGATATCTGAATTTAGCTTAAATCTGATATGCCTTTCCTAGACTGCAATATCTGCTCCTCTCTTGTCACCCCCACACCCTCCAAACACACACACACACACACACACACACACACACACACACACACACACACACACACACACACACACACACACACACACCCCACCGCAGTGATGACAAACACACAAGAGCTGCCACCATAAGTTGTCCAGAGAGAGCAGGTGCTGCTGCCCGCTCGTTTCTCTGCAGTGTTTCTGGGCACAGTTTAAGATGTGCTGCCACGTGTCTAAACTTTTAATATATATACACAGTATGTATACTTATTCCTTTAGAGTTCTGAAGCACCAGAGGGACAATGTATCAGGGGCGGGGATAAAAATCTATTCTAGGGCTTCAGAGATAATGTCCCCGTGTGTGTGTGTGTGTGTGTGTGTGTGTGTGTGTGTGTGTGTGTGTGTGTGTGGGGGGGGGGGGTAGAAGAACCACCTCGTTTGCTGCACACGAAATTGCTTCCTATTGCGATACTGGCAGGGCAAGAGGGGGCGATGCTGTCACGCTGTTTTCCCAACGGTTAGCGCCGCTATTGTTAGCGACGCCACTCTTAGCACCGCCACTCTTAAGCACCGCCACTCTTAAGCACCGCCACTCTTAAGCACCGCCACTCTTAAGCACCGCCACTCTTAAGCACCGCCACTCTTAAGCACCGCCACTCTTAAGCACTTCCTGGTGTCACAACCGCTCTTCCTTCTGCATCAATTGTTTCTGCTTCTCCGCCTACACCACCTGTTTCTGATTGTGCCTGCAAAGATTTTGTTGGCCACTCTGCTTTAATGTTGGAGTTCCATTCATACAAATAAAATTAAAACAAAAAATGCGTGAAATAGTATGGGAAGTAAATATAAATGAAGTCAGTAATTTAATTTATTTCACTCTTCAACGCTAATTTTCGGAAAGGTTATTATGAGTTTTAGTGTGTGGATTATTAGGCTTTTGTTTTTAATTTGTAAACATTTGTGCAAACAAATATGAAAGCCAGTCTATAAAGCCAGTCAACAAAGCCAGTCAACAAAGCCAGTCAACAAAGCCAGTCAACAAAGCCAGTCAACAAAGCCAGTCAACAAAGCCAGTCTATAAAGCCAGTCAACAAAGCCAGTCAACAAAGCCAGTCAACAAAGCCAGTCAACAAAGCCAGTCTATAAAGCCAGTCAACAAAGCCAGTCAACAAAGCCAGTCAACAAAGCCAGTCAACAAAGCCAGTCTATAAAGCCAGTCAACAAAGCCAGTCAACAAAGCCAGTCAACAAAGCCAGTCAACAAAGCCAGTCAACAAAGCCAGTCAACAAAGCCAGTCAAGAGGTTCAGTCGGACAAGAAGACCAGACAGTTTGAGATAAGAGAAGCAATAACTGACACACACGGTAATTTTAGCAAAAATTATAAATAACAAACTGTAAGGCCAGAGGCGCGCGCGCGCGCAC
Source organism: Procambarus clarkii (assembly GCF_040958095.1). Classification (NCBI taxonomy): domain Eukaryota; kingdom Metazoa; phylum Arthropoda; class Malacostraca; order Decapoda; family Cambaridae; genus Procambarus; species Procambarus clarkii. The sequence continues at coordinate 2,335,302 of NC_091177.1, forward strand.
GCACACACACGCACACACACACACACACACACACACACACACACACACACACACACACACACACACACACACACACACACACACTGTGAAAGGGTGAAAAAAATTAGTTAATAGTTAATAACAGTTGATTGATTGACAGTTAAGAGCCGGGCCGAAAGAGCAGAGCTCAACCCCTGCAAGCACAACTAGGTGAATACACACACACTAGGTGAGTACACCTAGTACAACTAGGTGTACTAACCTAGTTGTACTTGAGGGGGTTGAGCTCTGGCTCTTTGGTCCCGCCACTCAACTGTCAATCAAATGGTATACAGATTCCTGAGCCTACTGGGCTCTATCATATCCACATTTTAAACTGTGTATGGAGTCTGCTTAAACCACATCACGTGTGTGTGTGTGTGTGTGTGTGTGTGTGTGTGTGTGTGTGTGTGTGTGTGTGTGAGGGGGAGGGATGCTGGTGGTGGCGTAAGGGGGAGAAGCGACCTTGCAGATGTACGTCGGAAAGAGGTAGAGAAGGGTATTTTTGTGCCCAGAGGGATGGTGCCCGAGGAAGGGGGTGATGCTCAGATGATGCCCCAGGGAATGATGCCCCAGGGAATGATGCCCCAGGGGATAACCGCCAAGTGTTTCATACAACGTCGAGGCAAAATGTCTGTGAAGAAAGATTGGAAATGTCAAGAGAAGGAAATACAAAACATGAGAATACACCTGATGATCTCCTACAAATAAAGACCATCGGGAGTTGTCAAACCTATTGAAGTCCTCGTCTCTTTTCAACTTGGATTACGGGAACCTGATCTAGCGTACTAGAATTAACACTGGAACGGTGTTTTAGTTTTACTTTATCCGAAAGTTTATGGCTTTAAGCGTGCTTGCTTTCTTACATTGCTTGTCGGATTCCTTGGCTTTCTTTTCCTTTCTTGCTTTTCTACCTTCATTTCTTGTCTGGCTTTCTTACTTGACTGGCTTTCTTATCGGGTCTCCTTCTATATCTAGCTTCTTTTCTTTTTTTGCCTTTTTTCTCATTTTGGTTTCCGTGGTTGTATGACTTTCTTGGATATCTCGCCTATTTACATATCTGATTTCCTTCAGTTTCTTGCGTCTTTGTTTCTGTGGGTCTTTGCGTGGTTTTGTTTATGTCCGACTTCCTTGTTTGGAATCCTTGATTGTGTGACTTCCTTATCTGATCTTTTTGTCTGTTTTGATTGGCCTGCCTGGCTTTCAATACGCCTTTCTTGAATAAATTGAAAAAATTATTAATCACGTTTGTTAAATTCAAGGTCCGTGATCTTCACTTAAGTTGGAGCTGTTCGAAATTTTTTTGGGTATTTCTGCTGTATACTCAATCTTCTTGTCCCAAACGCACTGTTCGCCTTCAGAACACATCTCATCCGAACCCGTCCGAACAACTTCCGTCCCTCCCTCCACACCTACGAACAACTTTCGAACCACTTCCACCCCTCTAACCCAACCTTCCTTCTCCTCCCCAACCTTTTTTTATTTATTGAAACCCCCACTACACTTCTCCCTCTCCCCCTCCCTCCCTCCTCCTACACTAGCCTTCACCCCCTCCCTCTCACCACCCATCACCCATATACTTTTATCTCCCCAATTCCCTCCCTACTTTCCTGTGCTCCTTCCCTTCTACTCTCCCATCCTCTCATGGCCTGTCTCTCCCTCCTCCTCCTCCTTCTTCCCCCCACTGTACTTTCCTATTTCTCATGACCCCTCTCCCATGCCCCTCCTCCTTGCATGACCTAGCAAGGGCACCAATTACGGCAGCTGGTCAACCATGCCGTGAAGCCTCAAGTGTGTAAAGCATTGACCTTCCAACAGGTTCTCCAGGAAAAGAAATGTACACCGATATAAAGAGCCAGAATAATAAGAGAAAGACTAATGCCAAAGAATAATAAAAGAGTGCATAATAAGACGAAGACTAATAACAGAAAGAATAATAAGAGAAAGACTAATGCCAAAGAATTATAAAACATTGCATAATAAGAGGAAGACTAATAACAAAGAATAATAAGAGGCTAATAACAGAAAGAATAATAAAAGAAAGACTAATAGCAGAAAGAATAATAAGAGAAAGACTAATAACAGAAAGAATAATAAGAGAAAGACTAATAAGATAATATACAAGAATATGAATACATTATTCATGAATCTTGTGTTGACATGCACCTCTTGCTTCAACTCATCGTATTTACTGATGAGTAAATTACTACGGTGGGTTATTTAGGGTTATTAATTTTTGTTTTCTTTTAGATAATTCATTATTTCAAAAGATTTTACTTCTATTACTACTACTATTACTGGTGCTCCTACACCTACTACCAAAACTAATACTACTACTTTTACATTTTGTGTAACTTGTATTACAATTATTATTGTTTAGAAACCACACCAGCCATGGAAAAAACAACCCGTTCTCGCACTTGCTTAGTCAATATTTGCTTATTTACCAAGTGCATATATGACATACTAATTGATTGTGATTATTTTAGTTTACCTTGAAAAGCTTCATAGCTTTTCATAGTGAACACCGACCTCACCTAACATTCTTAGTATGTTAAGATAAGCATCTTATTGCTTCATATTTACAATTATTACTGAACCTATCAACGGTATAGGTTAAGTAATAATTGTAATTAAGAAGTAATAAGATGCTTATCTTAACCTACTAAGAAGGTTAGGTGAGGTCGGTGTTTTCTATGAAGCTTTTCAAGGTAAACTAAAATCAATTAGTATGTCACATATGCACTTATTAAATAACCCAATATTGATTATAAGCAAGTGCGAGAATGGGTTGGGAAAAACACTAAACATACTAATAAAAAAAATGAACATGAAACAAGTGCAAATATAATTTAACAGGTAACCAATCAAAGTCACTGATGAGAAAATGTGAAAATAAATGTTAGAAAAATATGCAAAAAAAAAAAATATGGGGTTGGGTGAGTTGGAAGGGGGGGATGGTTGTGAGGGAGGGGGAGCATTGCATTTTTGTTAAAAAATGTGAGAAGCTTAGAGATGCACCTGTTGACAGGTGCGCGCCCATGTTTACTTTTCTATGCATCTGAACATCGAAAACGTTCATACGTTTCTGGTTGGGTCAAAAATATTGAATTTCTTACGGAGAGGGAAATCAAGACAGCGGGTTGTCCCGTCAGCTGACAGAGAAACCCATTAATAATATAAGTATTTTATGCATAGTTACATATAATAAGATCGATCTAAGTCATGAATTTGTTATACAAGAGTCGCTTAACGTTAGTCTTCAAATAAACGTTTTTCAGGATTCATACAGAAACAAATTTTTGTTATGGAAAGTAACAAATTCCGTAAATTGAAACATTTCCAAAAAAATTTATGCTAAATTGAAACAGTCTCAAGGACACGGTGTGAACGGTTAATAGTGCAATCTTGTCTAAACCCGTCCTCAGACAACCCGTTCTCGCAAATTTAATAAGTCAATATTGACTTATTAGTTGCGTGCATAGGTGACATACTAAACATAATAGTTTCCCTTGAAAAGCTTCATAGAAAACACCGGCCTTACCTAACCTACTTAGTATGTTAAAATAAGCATCTTATAGCTTCGTAATTACAATTGTTATTTAACCTATTATAGGTATAGGTTAGGTAATAATTGTAATTACGAAGCAATAAGATGCTTATCTTAACATACTAAGTAGGTTAGGTAAGGTCGGTGTTTTCTATGAAGTTTTTCAGGGGAAAATATTATGTTAAGTATGTCACCTATGCATATATTTAATAAGTCAATATTGACTTATTATATTTGCGAGAACGGGTTGCCTCAGACAAAGTCCATTCCATGCAGCGGTCGACCCCAATGACGCATTCATCAATTTTAACATGTTGTTCATTAAAAATAGGAATTTTCTCAAATATAAATTATTATTTTATATTACCATATTGTACATATTTATGCAATTGTTAGGTTGGGTATTTAGGTTCTGTTAGCGATTATTTGTATTTGTAGTACCTGGGTGAAGCATTTACAGCGTTGTGGTTCGAACAAAATTTGACAGTGAAGCACTTGTTCCTGATCAAGAACGAGTTGAGATAACTTTATTTAATCAATTTCCTTCTGTACGAACAGCAAAACATAAATCTTATAGTTTATATCATATATACAAACAATTAAATGTGTTTCACATTTCACATCTTGTTCCGGAAGTGTTCGAACGTCATCAGTTGAGAGTCGTGTGTAAACCGTTTTTCAATTCATAAAAACGGGCTGTAGGGGGGGGGGGGATTGGCGGGTGCATGGAATGGACTTTGTTTTTGTTCACAGGACGGGCTGCTTGCCTGTGTCTTACGCATACCTTTGTCAACTTATGTGTTTACGATTCACTGATATCGCTTCGTCGCCGTCGCCTCGGCGAACTCTTCCCACCAACACCGCATCGAATCTCTTCTCGCACAATATTTGGATGTCCTAACACACCTGCTCCTCCTCCAGCCACGGCAGCAAGGTCAACTGCTGCTCCTCCTCCAGCCACGGCAGCAAGGTCAACTGCTGCTCCTCCTCCAGCCACGGCAGCAAGGTCAACTGCTGCTCCTCCTCCAGCCACGGCAGCAAGGTCAACTGCTGCTCCTCCTCCAGCCACGGCAGCAAGGTCAACTGCTGCTCCTCCTCCAGCCACGGCAGCAAGGTCAACTGCTGCTCCTCCTCCAGCCACGGCAGCAAGGTCAACTGCTGCTCCTCCTCCAGCCACGGCAGCAAGGTCAACTGCTGCTCCTCCTCCAGCCACGGCAGCAAGGTCAACTGCTGCTCCTCCTCCAGCCACGGCAGCAAGGTCAACTGCTGCTCCTCCTCCAGCCACGGCAGCAAGGTCAACTGCTGCTCCTCCTCCAGCCACGGCAGCAAGGTCAACTGCTCCTCCTCCAGCCACGGCAGCAAGGTCAACTGCTGCTCCTCCTCCAGCCACGGCAGCAAGGTCAACTGCTGCTCCTCCAGCCACGGCAGCATCTTCGAGGTCATCTTCATGGTCGAATTACTGACCCTCCCCAGGATGCAGCCCACCAACAAGCTAATACCCGGGTACCTATTTACTGCTAGGTGAACAGGGGCATGAGGTTAGTCAGCTGTCACGGGCTGCTTCCTGGGGGTGGAGGCCTGGTCGAGGACTGGGCCGCGGGGACACTAAAGCCCCGAAATCATCTCAAGATAACCTCAAGAATAGGAAACGCACCCAACCATTTTGATCCCGCCCAGGATTCGAACCCGGAATTCACGATTTTGAGTAGAGAACTAACCCGACTGGACTACCCAGACCCTTACATTTGACTACAAGACTCACCACTCAGTAATAGAGCTCAATATCCGGTTACTGGACCCACCCTCCGGTTACAGTGCACACCCTTCGGTTAGAGGATCCAATATTTAGCGAAGAAATTTTAAGATCTTTTGATATAATTATAAGAAATTCATATCACCACAACGCCACCTCAAGCACATTTTCATTTTACATTAATGAAGGTAATAAAGACAACACAAAGCCTAGACAACACTAAGCTAAGACAAGACAAGACAAAGCTAAGACAAGACAAAGCTAAGACAAGACAAAGCTAAGACAAGACAAAGCTAAGACAAGACAAAGCTAAGACAAGACAAAGCTAAGACAAGACAAAGCTAAGACAAGACAAAGCTAAGACAAGACAAAGCTAAGACAAGACAAAGCTAAGACAAGACAAAGCTAAGACAAGACAAAGCTAAGACAAGACAAAGCTAAGACAAGACAAAGCTAAGACAAGACAAAGCTAAGACAAGACAAAGCTAAGACAAGACAAAGCTAAGACAAGACAAAGCTAAGACAAGACAAAGCTAAGACAAGACAAAGCTAAGACAAGACAAAGTCTCAAAATCAGGCGAGACAGAAAACAAGGCGGCTGGGAGTCACTGTATTAGACAACTAAAGATACTAAGACTGGCTTACGAGTTACCACTTGACCCGATAATCAGGTCATGATGGCGCAGTAGTCGCACATTCGTTTCACTAGCGATTGGGTCTGGGTTCGAGTCCTGGTCAGTAATTGGGTTTCCCAGATGCTAACAACAGATTGCCGGTTCGTGTTCCAAGGGATGAAACTAGCGGGCAAGTCTTACCGAGATCCATGGGAAGGTTAAGCTCTAAGCCTTCCATAAGTCAATTCCACTACACCAGTCTCCGTGGTGTAGTGGTAAGACACTCGCCTGGCGTTCCGCGAGCGCTATGTCATGGGTTCGTATCCTGGCCGGGGAGGATTTACTGGACGCAAATCCTTAACTGTAGCCTCTGTTTAACGCAACAGTAAAATGTGTACTTGGATGAAAAAACGATTCTTCGCGGCGGGGATCGTATTCCAGGGACCTGCCCGAAACGCTACGCGTACTAGTGGCTGTACAAGAATGTAACAACTCTTGTATATATCTCAAAAAAAAAAAAAAAAAAAAAAAAAAAGTAACGTTTATAACTCTCAAAATCCTCTAAGTCTTCTGTTCCTTTACCCACCTGTGTAAAAACAATAATAATAATAATAATAATAATAATAATAATAATAATAATAATAATAATAATAATAATAATAATAATAATAATAAAATGCGAACACATTTAGTCGAGAACTCACGCACGCACGCAAACCTCACAAACTACTCTAGTTTTCCGCTCAGGGTAATGTGTTAATTTATATCTCCCGGCCCACCACAACCTCCAAAGAGTTGAGAGCTGATCCCGGGGCAACCCGCCCTCCACTCCAACCTCAGCATTGTAAAAAAAAAGCACTTCAGTCACCTCCTGTGGCTGAAGTGTGTGCTGTAGCAGCTCCCTAACCTGTCAATACTGGCCAGACGCAAAAGGATATACAAGTATGTTACACAAACACACACAACCAGCCCCCACTCACAGCCCTCCACACACACACACACCAGAATAAGAAACTGTAATAATTCCGTCCAAACGGGTTATAAACAGATTAGACAAATACCTGATGTACATAAACCCCGACCTGTCTCTGCGCCGACATAAGCTTTGCATTAACATACAGCCTCGTTAGGATTCAATTGTGTGTTGGGAAGTAGTTGAAAGAAAGGTAAAAGAAGAGTAGGAACATCAGGAGAGGATTAGACTGGTAAAGAACCAACGTACAGTCAAATCGTGCCTGACGACTCCCCGACAAAGTACCGGTCATCAGGCTGACCAGAGATGGTCGGCCGAGCTCAATTTTTATAGTGTAAGTAAACAAATAAACTTTGATACAGATCCTTACCGAAGAGAGAGTCTATACAAGCCGCGGGCAATAAAATTGAGTAACGCAAAGTACTGAAACGGGTGAGTGAGCCCCCTTGAAGATACAGGCAGTTACAGTGAGAGAAATGGGACTGGCGCTGAGTAACCAACTAGTGGATTTTTTCAAGGAATGTGTTCTCGGAGCCATATACCACCTATCTGCACAATACTCCAGACGGTTTGACAAATACACACAAATTTAATAGTAGTAAACGTAACACAAGAATATGGACGATACAAGAGACCAGCGGACCAGTACCTAATCCAAAGAAAAATACCCCAGGAGAAAAGAAGAGCACCACCAACCGGATAGAGTCAGTGGCATATGCGAAACTAGTATATACGGGGCATCCTTTAAAACAGTAACATTTATGATTAGGAGGCATTTAAAACACAGTTCAGCACAAACATGAAACCACTCCTCGAGTACTGAGCCACATGAGAAGAAACATAATTGAACATTTTATAAAGTACAAGAGCTGGTATCGAGTCCGATTCTAAAGCTATATGATAAGTTGAGCGATACTCGAAAATCCCAGAGGGAGTTATAATATAAATTAAATATATAAGAGGAATTAAAACATTAAAAACAAAAGAAATGTTAATAAATAATAACAGAACGAAAGGACATTTGTGACAAGAGATTACTCATTAGAATACAAGGAAATATTCTATTAGTATAAGAGTTATAGGGAAATTAAATTAATTTAAACAAATATTTGCGGGCTAGAGTGAGTGGTTGAAAGTAAAGTTCAGGTCGAAGTTCAGGTTTTTTCCCAATGAACACTTTTTTAATATCGAAGTCTTTAAAATTTTTGTTTGTATATGTTCCAGCTGGTGCCCCCTGTGTGCCTAGCCTGGCTCCTTGGTAATCCAGTCTTGGATTGAGCTATGTTGCACGTGTACAAATATTAACCATTGAATAATATTAAAAGTTGTGATTATTTAGGCCAATGTTGCTTTGGGAAGAATCCAATCAATGTGTTCAATACAATAACAACAAAGTATCCAATGTTGTGATTTTGAATTGAGTTTTTCTTCCAGCAAGGCACTGCCCCCGACCCAAATCTGTATGAACTGTTATCTGCATAATCTACGACATATTTAGAACAGCTCTGAATTATAACAAGACACGCACCAGGCGATGGTATCTTCAAAAGAAGGTTCGAAAACACCGCATAAAGCTTTTAGATGTAGTGTGATAATAATTATAATTAAACGTCTGATATATCACAAACGGCGCTCAAGTGTCTCATGTGGTGGCTGCGAGGTGTTTGCAGGAGCACTGCTTCTAACGTGATAATAAGCATCGCAAGAAAAATACTCTGCAAGAGAGATATATGAAGATGAGAAGTTGATGCTATTCGGATTTTTTTTTAGGTTAATTTCTTTGTTAATGCTTTGACAATGAGTACATGGACCTGTATTATAACCCTTCATGTTATAATGCTTGCTGTGGCACACGATACCCGTCCTCAGTCAATGTTCATTCCATCCAGCGGTCGCCCCCAAAAAACGCATTCATAAATTTTATCACTATTCATTCAAAGTGGGAATTTTCTCATATATAAATTATTATTATTATTATTATATATTAGCATATTGTACATATTTAGGCATTAGTTAGGTTAGGTGTTTAGGTTCTGTTGGCGATTATTTGTATTTGTTAACCTGTCCTCGACTCAAGTCCATTCCATCCAGCGGTCGACCCCACAGACGCATTCATAAATTTTAATATGCTGTTCATTTAAAACGGGAATTTTCTCAAGTATAAATTAATATTATAATATATTAGCATATTGTACATATATAGGCATAGGTTAGGTTAGGTGTTTAGGTTCTGTTGGCGATTATTTGTATTTGTAGTACGTGGGTGAAGCATTTATAGCGTTGTGATTCGAACAAAATTCGTCAGTGAAACACTTGTTCCGGATATGTTCGAACGTCAGCAGTTGTGAGTCGTGTGTAAACCGCTTTTCATTCATAAACAGGGGGTTTTGTGGGTGCATGGAATCACTTTTGGATCTTTGTTTGGAGGACGGGCTGGTATTTGTAGTGCGTGGGTGAAGCGTTTACAGCGTTGTGGTTCAAACAAAAGTCGTCAGCGAAGCACTGTCCAGAAGTGTTCGAACGTCATCAGTTGTGAGACGTGCATAAATCTTTTTCATTCATAAACAGGGGGTTTGGTGGGTGCATGGAATCACTTTTAGCCTTTGTTAATGAAGACGGGCTGACGGACTCGAGTCAGAGTTTCGTTGGGTAGGGACAACGAGCTAAATAAAATGGGTTTCCTAGGCCATTGGGTTCTACAGTGTTTAATAAATCGTATTCCCTTCCGCTACTGGTTGAAAACATCGTCCCTTAAAAATAGACGGTATTTTGCCTCGTATGGCTCTAGAATAGTTGTGGTTCTCTGTCTCACAACCTTGATTCTTTTTTATTAAAAGTCTCCTACAAGGGTTGTTATTTTTCTCAACATTGCTCCTAAAATCGGGTGATCTTTTTGACGATCGTGATAACTCTTATGATCCCGTGTTCACAAAAATATTCGTAAATGGTATGGTTCTGAACTTCATTTTTTGTAATCTATCATTATTATTATTAATTTAAATACATGAAGGTACATTGGGTTTATGCGTGCACATAGCATTGATGTTTTCACATTCTTGTAAAGCCACTAACACGCATAGCGTTTCAGGCAGATCCTTAATCCAACTGATTAAGGACCTGCCAATTTTAAGTAGGTAATTTCTAGCAAAATTGAGAAACGTTAACAGGTACATTGTAAGAAAATTTGACGAAGATTAGTAGATACATTAGAGTAATATATGAGGATTATCAACAGGTACATTGCAGCATAATTTGATGATTATTTCTAGGTATAATATAGTAAAATATGCGTTCAATATAACATCCATGATATAAGATGATCGCAGTGATTACAACGGTGAGGTTGAATGGCTTGCGCTTCATGGCTCACAACCTAAAATTAGTCGTTCTCTGGCTAGCAACATTCCCCACAAAATAGGTCGGACTTCTTGCGGCACCACCCCCGAAATGGGTGGTCCCGAGCCTCTCTCAACGTGGCTCCCAAAGCGGGAGCCTGGCTGTTCTGCTACGTCAAAATGCCTCATCGATATTATCACTCCCGAGACGGCCTTTGCCGGCCTCGCCAGCGGAAGGTGACGCAAGCAAAGGCTCTCTCGACAGGTCGTGTTTATCCTTCGTGAACCCCTCGCTGGCTCGTGATATTTTTCCCCTCGCGAGGCAGCTTTGATGTTGCCTATTCTTAGTGATTACTGGGGGAATTCTTAGTGTTTTGAGGATTCTTATTCTTCAGTCCGTTTCTCTCTCTGTTTATCCTGACTGTTTTCTGTCATTTTACCTGATTGTGTGTATTTATCTCCTCCATTCCCTTTTCTTTCTCTACACTTTTTTTTCGGTTATCAAAGAGTTTCATGTTATTACTGAGAGTTCAGTAATAATATGAAACAAAATACCGGGCTTTAAGAACAGTGGAGCATAATCAAGATCTTCTAATACTACAAATGTTGTTTCCAGAAGTCTGTAAAACAAGGGCCTTTAACATTTGGTTTTAAATGTTTCTTTCTGACTAATATCGGCTCAACAAAGCTGCAAATATTTCCGTTGAAAACTTCTCTACGAACACTGAACAGGTTCACAGGCTCATCAGACTTCTAATTACATAAATGTTTCTCTCTCTTCGCGGGGCTTAACAGGCACGTAGGAAGATGGTGCGGCCTTGTGATCAGAATTTAAATTGTCGAAAAAATGCCCAGTCAACTTCATACTTGCGTGTTTGTGTGTTTTTTTTAGGAGTTTTTAAGATGATACACTTACAGTTTGCATACCTCAACAACACGTCCCGAATCTCTCATCATTTATCGCCACCAAACCGTAAACCCAAAAACCCGGCAAACCCCCATTTACCTTCAAACAACTCTCGTTTCACTCTCCATGAAACCCACCAAAAGTTATGAAAGACGATGTTTTACTTAGCGTGGTGCGCGTGTGTACGGTACACCTGCCTCACATACCCATCTTCCCTCTTTTTCCTCATCAACCTAACCCTTTACCTCCCAGGTGCTCGTTGAACGCCTCCTTCACCCTCATCTCAAGCATGTAACGTCTGCATTCTTCTCGCCTGTCACCCTGCGGACCCTCTGAAGTCGCGACGCCCTCCGCCCTTCGCCTGCAGGAGCCGCTCTTCTGCTGCACTGGTCCAGAGAACGTCAGTTAAGAGCATCGAGAGTTTTTAGGAACGTTCATTCAGCCGACACCAGCTGTGTAACCCGGGCCCCTTGACGGATCTCTCGTTAGCTGTTGGATCGTGGCGAAGAGGGAGGTGGAGGAAGGTGGTGATGGATGAAGAGGAAGGGAGAAAAGAGGAAATAGAGATAATAGGAGGAAAATGAACAGGATGAGGAGGCAGAAGATGAGACTGGGTAGTTAAAAAGAAGAAAAAGGGGAAACAGGAGGCAAAGACGAACCCAACATCCCTAGATTCCTCTTAACTGAATTGAGGAAAAACAGAGAAGTGAATGTAAGATAATGAGGAAGCAAATGAGGAGGAAGGGAGATTAGATGGAAGTTGAAGTCTGGGAGAAGATAATGGGAGTAGGAGGGAGGATAAGGAAGAATGTGTGTTGGAGGAAAAAGAAAATCAGCAGCCAGGAGTGAAATGGTAGAGAACTAGAGAGGGAGAAACGGGGAGGTAAAGAAGAAGGGGTGAAAGAATGAACAGTGAAATGGCATATGGAAAAAATGGAAGAGAAGCGTTAAATACGGAATAAAGTACTCCTTTTCCATCACAATTTTGCGGTCATTTTGCAACCCGTCCTCACACTTGGCTGTTTAAAGCAGCGGTCGTCCTCCCCAGACGCATTCCTAAATTTTAACATACTGTGTATTAAACATTGGTTTGTTCTCGTATATAAAGTAATATTATTATACATACAAATTCTATGTATAGTTAGCCGTAGGTTAGGTTAGGTTTAGGTTCTATTGGTGATTATTTGTATTTGAAGTACGTGGGTGAAGCATTTGTAAAATTACGGTTCGAACAGAGGACGTGGGAGAAGCACTTGTTCCGGAAGTGTTCCGAGGTCATCAGTTGTGCAGCCCGTCCTCCAAACAAAGATCCAAAAGTGATTCCATGCACCCGCAAAACCCCCTGTTTATGAATGAAAAGCGGTTTACACACGACTCACAACTGCTGACATTCGAACATATCCGGAACAAGTGCTTCACTGACGAATTTTGTTCGAATCACAACGCTATAAATGCTTCACCCACGTACTACAAATACAAATAATCGGCAACAGAACCTAAACACCTAACCTAACCTATGCCTATATATGCACAATATGCTAATATATTATAATATTAATTTATACTTGAGAAAATTCCCGTTTTGAATGAACAGCATATTAAAATTTATGAATGCATCTGTGGGGGTCGACCGCTGGATGTAATGGACTTGAGTCGAGGACGGGTTGAGTTGTGAGTCGTGTGTAACAGTCCGTCCTCTAAACAAAGACCCAAAGTCCATTCCATACACCCGCCAAACCCCCATGTTTATGAATGAAAAACAGTTTACACACGACTCAACTAATTTCGTTCGAACACTTCCGGAACAAGTGCTTCATTAGCAAATTGTTCGAACCACAACGCTGTAAATGCTTCACCTTCACGTACAACCAATACAAATAATCGCGAACAGAACCTAAACACCTAACCTAACAATTGCCTAAATATTTACAATATGGTAATATAAAATAGCATTAATTTACTTTAGAAAATTCCTATTTTGAATGAACAGCATGTTAAAAGCTATGAATGCGTCTACGGGGTCGACCGCTGGATGGAATGGACTTGGTCTGAGGACGGGTGTTGTGTAAACCGCTTTTAATTCACGAACCCGGGGTTTGGCGGCTGGATTAACGACCTTGGATCTTTGTATGCGAGGAAAAAGTGTATTTTAAGTCATCCTTTTACATCACATCCGTCCCCCACGCCCCCTAACATCACCCCTGCCCCCCACGCCCCCTAACATCACCCCTGCCCCCCACGCCCCCTAACATCACCCTTGCCCCCCACGCCCCCTAACATCACCCCTGCCCCCCACGCCCCCTAACATCACCCCTGCCCCCCACGCCCCCTAACATCACCCCTGCTCCCCACGCCCCCTAACATCACCCCTGCCCCCCCACGCCCCCTAACATCACCCTTGCTCCCCCACGCCCCCCTAACATCACTCCTGCCCCCCACGCCCCCTAACATCGCCCCTGCCCCCCCACGCCCCCTAACATCACTCCTGCCCCCACGCCCCCTAACATCACCCCTGCCCCCCACGCCCCCTAACATCACCCCTGCCCCCCACGCCCCCTAACATCACCCCTGCCCCCCCACGCCCCCTAACATCACCCCTGCTCCCCCCACGCCCCCTAACATCACTCCTGCCCCCCACGCCCCCTAACATCGCCCCTGCCCCCCCACGCCCCCTAACATCACTCCTGCCCCCACGCCCCCTAACATCACCCCTGCCCCCCACGCCCCCTAACATCACCCCTGCCCCCCCCACGCCCCCTAACATCACCCCTGCTCCCCCACGCCCCCCTAACATCACTCCTGCCCCCCCACGCCCCCTAACATCGCCCCTGCCCCCCCACGCCCCCTAACATCACTCCTGCCCCCACGCCCCCTAACATCACCCCTGCCCCCCACGCCCCCTAACATCACCCCTGCCCCCCACACATCACCCCTGCCCCCCACACCCCCTAACATCACCCCTGCCCCCCACGCCCCCTAACATCACTCCTGCCCCCTGTAGCAAGGCCCCTCTCTTCCTCGCCGCTTGTCGACCAGAGGCCTCGACGAGCCTTGCTGCCCTTCTCTCCAGCCTTCACAAATTACTTGTATCGTTTACTAGGAGAGGGTACCCGGCGGTGCCCGGGGTAGTAACGTCTCTCTCCCCATATCCCATCTCTTCCCTCTCGTCTTCTCACCCTTTTCCTCTACCTGCTATCTCCCTTCCCGCGAGCCTCGGCAAGATATTTAATTTATATTGTGAGTGTACTCTTCTGGTTCCCCCTCCCTCATCTCCCCCCCCCCCCCCCCTCCCTCATCTCCCCCCCCCCCTCCCTCATCTTCCCCTGGTCCCCCTACTCTGAAAATTAATTAAGAAGCATCGAAAGAACTGTATCACTCGAAAACTATATTATAATCACTAAAAATTGGGGAATCACACCATGTATTTCACACTTGGCTCGATGACAACCGCATGGATGTGTCTGGAATTTCTAATATTTATTTAAACATTTATTTTACACCTACCCCGACCAGCCTATGTCCTGTCCTGTACCCCAGACAATTCCACTGTAAATTCAGGTGAGGCTATAGCCCCAAGGATCCAGCCTCCAGCTTTGGACAGACGTTCTTCAACTTCTGGTGGCTATACTTCCCTCTTCCTTTCGTAATTACACATTTATACTGTCCGTTCCGGGTCTTGCATTCAAAGCCTTGTTTGTATTGCTTGTGTGATCCCCCAGTTTACCTTGTGTGTGTTTTATTGCCATATTCCTACTGTTCGTCTGGTGGTATTTTCTTTGAAAAAACATGAGGATGTCAGATAAACAATCTCCTATTTTAACCTAATACCACCCTTTCTCTCCTCCCTACCTCCTTATCTCTGCCTTGTTATCTTCCTCCCCTCTCACACTTTCTTACCTACGCCTTTTTTTATCAATTTGTTTCACGCCATTCCTCCCTTAATTCCTTTAATAGTTTTGTCCAATTCCTCCCTCTCTCCCTCCCTCCCTCATTGCCTACCCTTTCTTTCTCTTATATCGCTCTCTCTTACTCCCTTTTCCACCCTCCTTTCTTCCCTTCCTCCACTCCCTCTCCTCCCTACCACCTTACAGTTGCAACAAGGGTGCTTCTCCATACACCTGTCTCCTCATCGCGGAGGGAAGCGCGCGCAAGGTTTTTGCTAGAGATGCTTCAAGCCCGATGCCAAGGTACAAGCGCAGACCTGTGTTTCATCTCCTGGCCCTCTGCGAGGCTCTTGGCCGGCACTGAGAGTTGTGGAACTACGTTGGCTGCTTGGCACACTCCGGTGGGTCTAACTGGGAAGGGGAGGGGAGGGGGGGGTGTTGTGATTGTACGGAAGTGATTGTACGGATTGTGTGACGAGGTGTGGGCGGGTGAGGTGTTGGCGTAGTGTATGCTCACCAGATTGTGCTTCTGGGAGGTGTGTCTTTTGTGAGGTTTTGGCTCTATGGTCCCACCTCTCAAGCCCTCACTCAAATGGAACATATATCACACCTCTTAGACCAGATGTTATCACTTTAGGGGCTATTCATGCCCGTGCCACCTCTTGGGTGGCTTAATCTTTATCGATCAATCAGATGTTATCTACAGTCGAGGTTGTGGACGGAGTCTGCATTCCAATGCCTATTTTTTTTTTGTTTAGTGCGTTCCATTTGCTCATAACTCTGACACTACAAATTCTTGTCAATATGTGCGTGGTTCATTTGGGTACTTTGTTGTCTCTTGTGCTAGAGTGGGTGTGGAGCGGGTGCAATAGGTGCCATTAGGGTGTATTATATGCTGTGGATATGTTATATGTGGGCTATATGTACCATGTGTCGATTGTACATACCATGTGTGAAGTGGGTGTATTGTGGGTGTATTAGAAAAATGACACACACACATTCGGACACATTCACAGACACAGGCGGACATCCAAGCCAAAAGGGTTCATGTAAATCCGTCACTCTCTCTCCCCCTACCACACGTCAGGTGTACAATCTGATCTAATTATCCAACCTTACTTGAGCAGGTGTGAACAGCCTCGCTCGAACACCGCGCTCCCTTAATTCTCAACCTCAATACCCAGCCAAATCTCTCTCTCTCTCTCTCTCTCTCTCTCTCTCTCTCTCTCTCTCTCTCTCTCTCTCTCTCTCTCTCTCTCTCTCTCTCTCTCTCTCTCTCTCTCTCTCGGGTCAATAAGCTTCCTGCAGTAGGTTCTAATGCTCTTTAGGTTTCGTTCTCTCATTGTTATAGAACATATGCATAAAAAATTTAGTTTTAGGATAAAATGTTGAGAATTTATAAACAAATAACTTAATTGAACTTCAATTTCTCCCAAGATCAGTGGAATCCCGATGATGTCAGCAATTACTCCTTGCGAAGGCTCTTGCCGGAAGCTTACGACAGTATGTTGACGAAACAGGTGAAACACGTGACGACACAGGTGAAACACGTGACGAAACAGGTGAAACACGTGACGAAACAGGTGAAACACGTGACGAAACAGGTGAAACACGTGACGACACAGGTGATAAACGAACAGGCTCGTCATAACTAGCTTTAAATACCATTGTGTTGCAAGCTGAAGCCAAGATCAATGACCAATTCACATACCATTGTATGGCTTACATTTATTACCTTATGTTGATTATTCTTAAGGTGATTCATGTTACATTCCTCTGTTGCATAGACTAGCATATGCAAAATTGGCTAGCTGTGTAATAACAATATAGTTACAAGAAAATCTAGTTAAGCTGACTCGCTAAGTAATTTGCATGTTGCATCTTCATTAGTTAAGTTAAAGTATGCAAATGAGCCAAAAGGCCTATGGCTCTGTTCTTCGAATAGTGGAATATAATTTGCATATCCTTGTTTCGCATGTTGTATGCAGTTTTTTGTATATTAATAATTGTTACGAGTGTTGTGCACCCAGAGGATCAAATAAATATTTTAGAAATGACAATTATTCATATATAATTCCTAGCTTGGGAAAGTAATGGTTAGATTCGTCAGTCAAGTTAATCAGTTGATGCCACACTGCCACGTCTAGACCTCAGAAATTAATATCTGTAGCCAGTCCATTGTAACAAGGAACTGGCTGCCTTAACTAAAGCCTGGCTGTGTGTAACAATTTGAGGTAGATGTACTCAGGACATCTGGGGGCCTGACAGCTGAGTGGACAGCGCTCGGGATTCGTAGGACTACTCTACGTTGGTGGATTACGAATCCCAAGCGCCTAGCAACTCTTCATTAAGTACACCTGTTAAGCAGACGATTAGTCGCAATAACGTGGCTGAAGATATGATGACCAAACGATACAACAGAAGATGGAGAAGCGACGATGTTTCGGTAGTCAATCACAGAGCGTATAAATGATATATAAAACATTCTAGCAAGTCTCACGTTAATCCCATGATTGACAGTTAGTTTAGTTCATTTGTTATGCACCCTATACCCATCTTGTGGGCGGTAGTGGAAAGGGTTACAGAGGCACATATTGGGCTCAGGGACTGAACCCCACAATTCATTTAGCTAAGCAAGTTACAATCTTGATGAGCTAGTAACAAAATTCAATATAAGTCATCACATCAACAATGGGTCCAACAAGGACTCGCAAAGGCTTTAATCTCGATAGACCATTATCAAGCCATCACATACAGCTTGACAAGGGTCCAGGACAGACCGAAATGTCGTCAATTTCTCCATCTTCGGCTGTGTGGTTTGGTCATCATTACACCTGTTAACGTTATACTGTATTTCAATCTTCCCCAGCCCCAGGAACACAAAGTTTTTCTTTAGTGGGTGATTAGAAATAACTGGCTAAAGGATGTCTTATAGGAACTGGTTCTCTGTCCCTTCCTTGTAAGCTGCGTCTCTGTCTCATTTCATTTTTCTTCCCAGGGGAAGAGGGCTCAATTCGGAAATCAAAATATTTATAGTGTTTCATTTCTGTGTTGTTTTAATCTGCACGCACACGTACATAAATTGCCACCCACAATAGCGTGGGAGTGACATTTCATGCAGCTGGCGTGCCTTACAGGCGAGTATCACCCCAGCAAGAACCACTCAAAAAAACTCCACCGCCGTTACTCGAAATCCATAAAAAAGGAAGGAGGAAGAGGATAACGGTAATCAGCTATGCTCTCTTGTCTTTCAGACCTTCTCTGGCATCGGGAGTTGACAGTAGCTTTCCATCTCCATGGCACCTTGGCACCTCTCCTGTGCCAGGTGAGTCCACTACGGGCTCACCATAGCCCGTGCTGCTTGGAACTCTTTGTTCTCAGTAGCTGAATCTAAATATAACAACAATCCATTGTGCAAATCCTCAATAGTGTTCTTCCAATCCTTCATGGTGCCAACCTGGTTCCCTTTTCCCACTGGTAGTTTGTTTAATATAATCTACTTGCCCTCTACCATAGCCCACTCCACCTACTATGACCTGGTCACATCGGTCGGGAACATTTCTACTCTAATTCTCTTTTTTTCTCTTTCCGTGCTTCACCATACCTACCTCCATCCACCATGCCTCTTGCCCCTCCTTCCCTCCTCCATACCTCTTGCCCTTCCTCCCTCCACCATTCCTCTTGCCCTGCCATCTCTTGCCGTAAACTTTTTAAACCCTCACTAGTTGGTTTTGGCATTAGGACGCGAGGCGAGGCTTCACGCACAGGTTGTCAAGACAGCTTTATCTTCTCGAGAGGAGAGAGAGAGAGGGAGGGAGAGATGAGGGGCAAGATCTCCTGTCCCTTTGCTTGTGTGGACTCCAGACTCTTGTGTGTATATCACGTCACTGTGTCGCATCTCTGTCGCGTCTGTGTAGCATCTCTCTCACGTCTGTGTCGCATCTCTGTCACGTCTGTGTAGCATCTCCGTGTCGCGTCTCGATGTAACGTCTTTCTACAGTTTAAGTTCTTTTCTTGATATGTAGAGATGAGAGAGTTTAGTGAAATGCTGACGGGTGCAAGAATGAGTTGTGAATTTTGAATAAGCTAATAGTATAATTATTTAGATATTATATATAGCTTTCAGTTTCATTATATATATGATCTGAATTGTTTTGATGTAAAAATATACATCAAAACATAGATGTACGATCAAACCTAAGTTAGCAAATCATGTTCTTAATATAATAATTGAATTAAACCAATTTGGAAAGACCAATTTGAAAATAACGACACTCACACTGTTAGGCAAATAGGGCCTTGCTTACTAAGCCAAGTAATGTGCATCTGACTATTAGATACTTTATATACGAGACAGAGACCCAGGGACTTTCATTATCACAGGAAACAAATTGTGTTAGTCGCTAATGAAGAATCTTTTTTGCCCTGTGTGGTATATTGTTGGAGGGGAGGGGAGGGGGGTGGGGGTCGGCGTGTGGGCATGAACATATCAATTGTGACACTAGCTCTCCACATATGTTAGTTGCTTAATTTAGAAACTGTACTTGTGGTCGGCCTCGAACCCATTGTTGATGTAATGATGTGCATTGAATTTTCTAACTAGTTCATCAAGATTGTAACTTGCTTAGCGAATTGTGGGGTTCAGTCCCTGAGCCCATTATGTGCTTCTGTAACCGTTTCCACTACCGCCCACAAGATGGGTATGGGGTGCATAATAAATGAACTAAACTAAAACCTGTGATGAAAGTTCGGTTGTGTGAGAGCACTTCTTAATAAAGGAAGAGCGTTCAGCGAGTCTCAAAATGTATTTGTCTTGTCAGCCTCAGTTCTATAACCTTTACTATGGAGGAATAGATTCTCAAGAATTTATAAATAGTGATTTGGCCATTTCAGTAATACATGGTAGAATGAAACCTTCGAAGCCCCTCAATCTAATTTAAATTGTGTAAAAAAAGGCTCTTATATAAAAAAAGTTTTTATATAATTACTACTAATATTTCAGGTCCACCCGCCAAACACACACCGAAACTACGACGTTGGTACAACGTTCGAACAATTTTTAACACCTAACCAGTTATAACAACCAATATAGCAAGTTGTAACAACGTTCTAATACGTCATAAACATGTTAAGCCAAGATGTAACAACTTCATTACAAGTTGTAACAAGCAGAAAATAGAGACAGTTACGGTTCGTGTTTCCAGGGAATCACTTGGGCTGGACGGTAGAGCGACAGTCCAGTTCTTGCAAGTTGGCGTTCAATCCCCGACCGTCCAAGTGGTTGGGCACCATTCCTTTCCTGTCCTATCCTATCCTAACCTATTCTAAATCCAAATCCTCACATCCCTTCCAAGTGCTGTATAGTCACAAGAGCTTAATTACCACTTTTTCCTGAGAATTACCTAACATTACCAATTATTTCAGGATTAACAGAGCCCTCTGTGAGCTCCGCGCTCTTGCAGCCTGATATGTAGGAGATACGCAGTCTCTCTCAGACTTTAAATTCACAGATGTCAATATCTTCGGACTCCAGAGAACGTGCCACTCCAGGACGATAACCATACTTCAACCTCATGATAACACATCTTTATATATTGTTACCTGTCATCTTTCAGCATAAAGTCGTTATAAAACAAGGCTAATCCAATTTGATTACTTTCCTGGGCCTTAACATAGCAGTTATGGATCAGTGCTTCGGCGAGTAGACACAAGCCGAAGCACTACATATCAAGCACGCTCATCCATCAACTAACCAACACTCTACAAGAACAAAATAGAACTTAATTCCAGCTATATCACCCTATCCATCCTTACAGAGCTGACTAATGACAATAGAGAGCAAGGTCACCCAATCCCCTCAACTGGGTATAACTACTCCCGTCTCATCCGACATTCAATATACACAGTCACCTTGGCTAATAATCCATTTTCTTCTGCATTCGAAGATTGTAAATATTTCGGTGAAACGCATCTCTTAGCGACATACGCCAAGTTCAATATAATTATTAACAAATCTTTGGTGATAAAGTCTATGGAGCAGACCGGAGGTCAATCCAACATCCTTTGACGGACATAATAGAGAAGAGTCATGGTAGAAATATAATTTAATCTCCTCTGTCATTTTCCAAACACACACACACACACACACACACACACACACACACACACAATAATATATACGTGTGTAAATCACGAAAATTAACACGTCACGAAAAATGTGACAGTGTCAGACCACGATGGAAGAATTGAAACAGGAATTTCCGAAAGTACTTTCGTGTTTAATAATACATCTTCAGAAGGGTCCATCTACATACAGCTAATGAATAATACATCTTAAGGAAATTCCTGTATCAATTTTTCCTTCGTGGTCTGACACACATTATATATATACAGGGAGGGATAAATATATAATTTTATATATATTATCATTTTCGTACACCCATATATCCCTATATGATTTACACCAATATTTTATGAATATTATATATAATATATATATATATATATATATATATATATATATATATATATATATATATATATATATATATATATATATATATATATATATATATATATATAGCTAGCATCTAGCATCACCTCCCCCCGGCAGGACCCGTCACCCCGCGCTCAGGTGAAACAGACGGCCCGTATTTCCTGCACTATCGGCCTAATTACCTGCAATGGCAGACGTTGCAGCGTACAGGTGCAGGGGGCTAGAGGCGAGGGTAGAGGGGCTTGGGGAGAGGGAGGGGTAAGCTAGCCGCCTCTCCAGCTTGGCACTGGCTGGCTGGCGAGTGGCACACCTTGGCACTCTGACGGAGGCGCCGCCGGAGACGCTGCTCAATTTCTTGCGGTCTGTCACCTGCTTCTCCGCTCAGGTGTGCTGCCGGCTAACTTGGCACTGGTGCTATACTTACACCATTACAAGCACGCACACAAGCGCGCGCGCACGCACGCACACACACACACTTTCATACCATGCAAAATGGAGAAGATTGTACGAATAAAGCTAGTGGAACATCTGGAGCGAAAGAACTTTGTAACATAACATGAGCATGGGTTCAGGGATGGCAAATCATGCCTCACAGGATTAATTGAATTATAATGATCAAACAACACATATCAGACAAGAAAGAGAAGGCTGGGCAGACTCCATATTTTTGGATTACCAGAAAGCCTTTGACACAATACTACACAAGAGTGTAGTGCACAGGCTGGAGATGCAGGCACTCCACGAAAGGGAAGTGAAAGGTACTCCACGGGATAAGGGAGTACCTAAGCAACAGAAGACAGCGAATCACTGTGAGGGGTGAGGTCTCGGGGTGGCGAGGTGTCACCAGTGGAGTACCACAGGGATCAGTCCTTGGACCTATACTGTTTCTGATATGTAAATGGTCTCCCAGAGGTAATAGACTCGTTCCTCTCAATGTTTGCTGATGATGCAAAAATTATGACTGACTGACATAACCTTAAAACTGACATAAGACAGTTTTAAGGTTACAAGATGACTCAGACAAACTGAAGGAATGATCCAACAAATGGCTACTAAAGTTCAACCCAAGTAAATGTAAGGTGATGAAACTAGGAGGAAATACGAGGTCAGATACTGGATACCGAATGGGAGATGAAGTCATTCACGAAATTGACAGAGAAAGTTCCTGGAATTTATATCACGCCAAACCTGTCTCCAGGTTTGGTATATGCCAAACCTGGCATATGCGAGGCTGGCTAGCATCAGAAACCTGTGTAAGGTTTTTAAAACACCTTTCTTATTTTTACTTCAACATTTCCCTTTATTAACACAGTTCAAGTATCATGATCCTCAACATTCCCCGTCCCACCAGGCTCTGGCTCACAATTCACTTAGTACTCTGAACAAATGACCCTCTTTTTCCAAGCCAGCTCTGGCTTACCATCCTTTTATGCATCTCGTATTTGATTTGGAAGGTGCACCAGTTTTTAGACAAGTGATATCGTGATGTGAATATTTATCTAGCCAGTAGTTGATAATAGAGGACCAGGACACTTACATACTACTCCTCAGGCAAAATGGTGCATATGATTAAGGATCTCTTCTGGGTCTTATTTATGTTTGTTACTAATCATTTTCAAGCAAATCCTAAAGCTCTTGCGTTGTCAATATTTTTCATAGCACTGTTCAGTCCCCATTGTCAGTGAAGATGATGTTCATCCTAACTACTGCATCACCCATCATCTCCTAGAAATCCCAATCATCATATTCGCCTAATCATTGAAAATATAAGTCACTGTCCTGCCACGTATACCTGAGAGCTTGAGCATAAGACTTGTTTTCTCTTTATTAAATAAAATACAATATAAAAATTATAATTTACATCAATTTACAAGGAAAATACTAAATTTACATATAGTTTATTTAATTCTCAGTAAACCACTTTTCCGTATCATCACAGAGCATGACTCGTAAACCCCAAATGATATACTTGATCCTGCCTCGCAAGAACTTCAATATTTTGTCTACTGAGTAACCCTCCTGCCTGCCTATCCACACACGCAAAATGTAATCAGAAAATAGCACAGTTATTGTATTCCTAATTTTCTTGCATTTTATGTCAATATAAAACTTTAAAACCTCATTAACTCTAATGTTTGGTCCACATAAAGCTTTAAGAGTGTCTGTAATTCAGTTTACACGAACAATTTTCTGCTTACAGAAATAAAATATATGCATATTATCCTCAATTTCAGTACATTGGTCACACCTATTGTCCTTAATGTCCAACATCAACAACCTATCATTTGTAGGGAGGGTCTCATGAATATAAATACACAATAGTTCACGTTATTTAGGAGCAATAAATTTAACATTAAGGTTCGCCCATATTACTCGCCAGTTGAAGCGTGGATATGGCTCCTCTACTCTTAGGAACTGTATGAGGGAGCTGATCATCATACACGTGTTTACTGTTCATCATTGAAAACAAAAACAAAAAAACTTCAGCATTACAAATCCGCCTGAGAACATTAATTGCACCAGAATAACAATGACGTGAAATAATGGCAAGGTCAGTATACTCTGGCATCTGTATTAAGTAGCTAACACGTATTTTTTGTTAAATAATGCCCCAAGTCATTTACATTATACCTTTGCATTATTTCCTTTCTAAATTTAACACTTAAGATAGCCAATGGCTTATGGTACACATTCCGTATCCCTATTCCACCATATTTCTTATCTTTGTATAGTGTAATTAGTTTAATTGGTTGGCATCTACCATACCATTCATATCTAAAAATAATTTTGTGAAATCTCCATAGCAATTTTCTTATCAATTGGAAAACTGTGAAACAAATACAACACTAGACAAAAACTTAGCAATTATTCTTATTATTTTTATTATTTAATTTATTATTCAATTTATTATTAACGCCTTCTAAAACAGGGTTAATTTCCTATTTGATAACATATTCGTAGCTACTATTTTACTTCTACATAGTACCTGCCAATTCGTAACCATTGTGTTCTATATGTTTTACACCAGCACATCCCAAAAGCCTTAATAGACTCCACTACCTTGAAGCATGCACCTGTCCAGGTAACTTTATTACACCAACTGCTAAACCTTTTATACATACACCTTTATTCTTGTTAATGACAGCACTTGTTGCCCTCTCAAAGTTGTCTAACTCATCCTAAACATTCCCCACCGAGTCTTCTGTCGACACAAAAATAGTGGAATGGTCTGCATGTACGAACAACAGGAAGTGTCATAGCATTAGGAAGACTAAGGTGAAACAATAATGTCATTGATTTTTATTGCCAAGTACAGTGGCTCATAATAGATAATATTCACAATCATTGAAAGGTAACATCCCTGACCTACCAAGCCGTTCAACTGAAAATGGTTTGCTTAAGACACCATTGATATAAACTCTGCTCCGACACTGTTTATAAAGTATACGGATCCCAATCAATATATTCTTGTGCCACTCCTACTCTATCCATTCTCTCTAATCCACACTGAACATCAACACAGGTCAAAAGCTTTCGACCAGTCGAGGTTTATCAGTGGAGGAAGGAACATCATTCTCAAACACGTAACACACACAACATCCCTAATTACATTACTACAATTTATTATGGATCTTCCAGGAACACCACAGAACTGTTCATTCGATATTATTTTATCCATTGCAATCATAAGTCTGTTCGGCAACAATTTCGAAATTTTGTAATCCTGGTTGAGCAAGATAAGTGGCCTCCAATTCGTTGGAATATGCAAATCACCTGTTTTAGGTAGCAGCTTAATAATCCCATGAGATTCAAGTTCAAGTATGTTTATTAAGATAAGCAAGAAATACATCTCAAAGGGATAGAGTAGCTTAGGCTATTTCTATCCCCCTGTCCCATGAGATAGTGAACACGCTAAGCGTTCCTATGCTGTATGCTATACTGCACCGCTTGTACAAAGTCTTTACCAATGACATCCTCTAGATAGAAATAAAATTTCGCCCGGAGCCCATTCACAACAAGGTGATTTTCCCTTCTTTAAACTCTTGACAACACTCCACACCTCCCGCTTATCTACATCTCCCAACAATGACATGTTGTCACCCTGGTTATCTTGAGGTTATCTTGAGATGATTTCGGGGCTTTTTCTAGTGTCCCCGCGGCCCGGTCCTCGACCAGGCCTTCACTCCCAGGAAGCAGCCCGTGACAGCTGACTAACTCCCAGGTACCTATTTACTGCTAGGTAACAGGGGCATTTAGGGTGAAAGAAACTTTGCCCATTTGTTTCTGCCTCGTGCGGGAATCGAACCCGCGCCACAGAATTACGAGTCCTGCGCGCTATCCACCAGGCTACGAGGCCCCTGAGTTAAAACCCGTGTACATTTTCTAAAGGAAATACTCCCGCATACCTTGGTCTACGTCCATTTGTTTATACAATTTCTCTAATTCACCTCGAACATACAATCCCATCCGTATTTGTCATATCCGTCCCATCACCTGCTTTGATACCAATCACAAGCTCTGTACCCTTGTTATTCTTGACTTTACTTAATACGGAGAAAGTTTTTCCACCATACATCCTATCATTAACTGGATAAGACAGCGAAGGTATTTGCACTCATTTCCAGCACTAATCACTTTCCTTTATCTTTCTCCTTTCCACTTCTCGTTCAAATTTTTCCTTTGCAGATGATTTTGCATTGTCAACATTCTCCTCGAGAAAGCATATGGAAGTAAAGCCTAAAATTACTTTACTTACACTGTTACTAGTATTATTACCATCACTAAGTAAGGCACTACGTGTGCTGTTTTATTAGCGTTGCTTCTTATATCTATACTACAGCGACTACTACTGTTACAGCGACTACTACTGTTACAGCGACTACTACTGTTACAGCGACTACTACTGTTACAGCGACTACTACTGTTACAGGTACTGATCGTGCAGTGATTAGTGCTGCAGTGGTGCCTAAAGCGTTGGCTGCAGTGGTGCCTAAAGCGTTGGCTGCAGTGGTGGTGGTGGTAGTGGTGGTAGTAGTAGTAGTAGTAGTAAAATTATTTTCGGCCTGAGAGGTTATGCTTGTGGGAGTGGTGGTAGTGTGGTGTTGACGGAGGTGCCGGCTGGGACTGTAGTTGTAGTGATGACCGCGGTGCGAGTAATGACAATGAACTGGAGACCACAAGAGCACCACGGCAAGTGTGGACATTGCAATGACAACAATGGCACAGATGCCAGGGTTAACGAACCCTGGCATCGTGGCACCCATGCGTGCCGCGTCACGAACACCAACAATGTTCAGGACACGTACAAGAACCAGGAATAAACGCGCAACATTATTATGAAACCATAATGAGGCCTCTCTTCTGTTTCAACCTAAACTGTTCCGAGCTTAAGCAACTAAGGGTATGTGGAAGCTGGTCAGAGCTGCATTTCACCTTTGTTAACACGGTTTGAGGGAGCCGGTCGGCCGAGCGGACAGCACGCTGGACTTGTGATCCTGTGGTCCTGGGTTCAATCCCGGGCGCCGGCAAGAAACAATGGGCAGAGTTTCTTTCATCCTATGCCCCTGTTACCTAGCAGTAAAATAGGTACCTGGGTGTTAGTCAGCTGTCACGGGCTGCTTCCTGGGGGTGGAGGCCTGGTCGAGGACCGGGCCGCGGGGACACTAAAGCCCTGAAATCATCTCAAGATACTCAAGATAAGATACGGTAATGATACTAAGGCAGGAGACACCTCGAACACTTTATGTAGGACAGACGTAAATCTGTGTATTTATGTTTGTAGATTTGATTAGCATTTTATAAGCACTACAATCACCTTCTGTGGTTGATTGTTCAATAAATCACTGAATTATATGTTTAACAGATCTGTAACCACGTCCATGGAGGACGGAGGAAAATGTATATATGCTGGTTAGCATTGTAAATGTGTGGCTGCGTCTGTGGTACAAACAAAAAATATCCCATTAAACCTAATAGGTACTTTACACTGCCACTCCCCTCTACCACCCCAACACAAAACAAGAAAAAAAATACCAATTATCACTGACAAAGACGCATAAATCCTCATAGTTCCTAAATCCAACACAGTGGGAATGTTGCCAACAAGACTGCGTGGAGTTCAGCTAACTCCCTGAGCTTATTCTGCTCGACCGTTCCACTAGGATAATGACACATCAACAGCGAAGGTTTTCTGGCGATCTATCACGTCAGTCGCTGGTTACTATTCCAAGATTTATGGGGGCCCTTTTCACGACTGTGTCAGAGATACATAGATTAGTTAGGTGGTTTATTTAGCTTTCCGTGTATTATATGATTTCAGAGCATCTGGTTAGGTGATATATTGCTATTTAATGTATATAAAATTAATAATGTGACTTGAACGGGTCTGACATATTCGCCCTTGCGTGGTTTGTGTTAAATCTGTTTCGAGGGAGATTATTTGTGGTTGCCAAGTGAATTTAAAAGTTGTAGTCTATAGGACATTGTAAAACTCAGTTGCTCCAGTTACGCCTCTGAAGAGCAGCGACACCTGCACCGTCAGGCTCAGTGGACGAAACATGCAGATATCATCACGCCATTTATTTATCTCGCACACAACGGGAAACGAACTTTCCTGACCCGAGGAGTTGTGTGGACGTGTTTTATAATTGTGTTAATCTCTGTATCTGAGGGAAATAAGGTCCAGCTCTTTGGGTCCGACTGTTTTAGATATCAGGACGCTAATGCAATTATTCCTTCCAGCTTGTACTGTGCTCTATTACATGTATTTTGTAAAGTTGTGGACGAAGGTGGCCTGAATTACTTCCACTTTAGCACAAATATCTTGTTTGCCGAGACTACAGCATGTGAGCTCTTTCTTCTTATTCAATTACATTTTGAGTTTTCATCTGCATTTACTATTTCTTAGTTCCAAATGTAATCGGGGTTGTCTGTTCTCCCTCGTTTATTACCGCTTTGTACATATTGTTATGACGTCTCTCCCGACTCTTCTGACTTCGCTTGCTACTAGGCTTAGCGCCTTCAGTGTCTTCACTCTATACCCGTCTTGGTACCTGGTCTCTTGTTTACCTGAAGGAAACCTTGTTTTGACTGCAGTACCTCAACGCTTGTAAGTCGGGACCGTCGATTACAAATACTCAAGGAATAAGGAATATGTAGTAGAAAGAACGTGATTAGACAAGAGGAATATCGGGAAAATATCAGGAATATCGACAAGCAATCAGGAATATCGACAAGGAATCAGGAATATCGACAAGGAATCAGGAATATTGACAAGGAATCAGAAATAGAGACAAGGGGGGGGGGGCACCTTTGTGGCGCACTGGTGAGCTCACTCGCCTCACGACCGAGCGCACCTGACTTCGAGTCTTGGAGCATGGTATGGTAATCATACTCAGGGAGAAAATCACCAAGCTCTGCGTCCAGCAGTTACGGGTAACATGCAAGTAAAACGACTTGATGAATCGCGTGCTGGGTCAATACCAGGACGATAAATAAGTTGCATAGTTTCAGTTCCAGGCTTAAAGGAACCTCGTCTCTCTAGGATCATCAGGTGAAAGAAAACTCTCGCAAACGTCTCTTCTTGACTGAAAATCAAACTCGGCGTCTAATCCGTTGCGTGGCCCAATACACTAATCTCAAGAACATGGTCATGGGGATCAAGAATATCGAGTTGCAGACCGCTGCCTATTCTTCAAACACGATCTTATTATAATTGTTTCGGCACTGCATCCCAGCCATTACTTCTTTTAACATACAAAATATTACAAATCAAGAAACGGTTTGTGTATTGCATGTTCTGCTGCTAATCAACCAGAAATGAAAATATTTTTTGTCGTAATCATTACTGTTCACCTGACTGCTGTTATAGTCAGCTGCACTCCGCCATCACAGAGCACTACTCCAGTTAAGGGCCAAGTCCTTGCGTTACCTCGTGCGTCTTCTGCAGGCTCTATAAGGTATCTTTTGCGATCAACTGGCTCTCTCAACTACCAGGTCGCGTTTTTGTTATGTAACCTGTTTACCTACTGGGATTTAGACAGTTGCTACGGGATGCTTTCTGGGGTGCGTGTAACAAAAAGGAGGCCTGGTCGAAGACCGGGCAGCGGGGACGCTAAGCCCCAAAAACATTTCAATGATAACCTCATGAGAGTTGCAAATCAAGAAAACGGGCTGGAATCCTGGCTACCTACTAATGTTAACTACCAGGAGGTGACATCAACGAGAAACTATTAACAACGAACACTGACCGTAATTTCTAGTCACTGGAAATCATTGGTTATCTCCTCGTCAGAAATGATTGTCAAAAGCGTCTGAAATCACTGTCTTTTAAGGATTTTTCATGAGGGTACTCGCGTTCATTGGTAGAATGTACACACTTGTACTCTTGGGTCTCCTTGAAGAGTACATAAAGGGATTCTTTAATATTTACTGTCAAACTTTGTTCTCACCTTACCTTTTTTTTAGCGATACATAAAAAAATATTTTTTGGCATTCAATTATATGCAAGCACTGGATACCTTTTGATTCTTAGCCAGGTCATGTAAACTAATAAACTCTCCAGATATCCCTAAGGACAACAACACACTGTCACATACCCAGGAAAAACTGCAATATAGCAGTTTGACATAATCCGGGTATTCGCCACCCGTGCCCCCCCCCTCCCTCCCTCCCTCCCTATCTCCTCTCTCCCTCCCTATCTCCCTCCCTATCTCCCTCCCTCCCTCCTCTCCATCGCCAGCATCATCTTGATCACACATTATTTAGGAGGGACACACACACACACACACAAAACAGCAACACAACGTTACTGCAGATGAAATATTTCGAGGACCAATTATTACCTCCGTAAGTGTCTTCCCGGGAAGGAACAGCCACTAAATTCTCCGGGACTCAAAATGCTTAGACGAGAGGAATTCCGAGCACCATTTGCCAGGTTGTTTTATGAGCGAGTGAGAGAGAGAGAGAGTGAGAGTGAGAGAGTGAGAGAGTGAGAGAGTGAGAGAGAGAGAGTGAGAGAGAGAGAGTGAGAGAGTGAGAGAGTGTGAGAGAGTGAGAGAGTGTGAGAGAGTGTGAGAGAGAGAGAGAGTGTGAGAGAGAGAG
The DNA here is from genome assembly GCF_040958095.1 of Procambarus clarkii. NCBI lineage: Eukaryota > Metazoa > Arthropoda > Malacostraca > Decapoda > Cambaridae > Procambarus > Procambarus clarkii. The sequence continues at coordinate 2,365,934 of NC_091177.1, forward strand.
TGTGAGAGAGAGAGTGTGAGAGAGAGAGTGTGAGAGAGAGAGTGTGAGAGAGAGAGTGTGAGAGAGAGAGAGAGAGAGAGAGAGAGAGAGAGAGAGAGAGAGAGAGAGAGAGTGAGTGAGTGAGTGAGTGAGTGAGTGAGTGAGTGTGTGTGTGTGTGTGTGTGTGTGTGTGTGTGTGTGTGTGTGTGTGTGTGTGTGTGAGAGTGAGTGAGAGTGAGAGTGAGAGTGAGAGTGTGAGTGTGTGAAGGGGAAGGAGATATAACAACAACAATCAGGTCTTGGCTCAACACCACCCTCCATGAATAATGTTAAAAAAAAAACAATATTGGACAGTAGGACGAGTAAAATTTTTAATTAAAATAATATAACAAATATAACATCAATTTTATTAATGAACTAACAATATTGAAATAAGAGTGATAAGAATTGAATAATGTAAATTATAAAAAATAATGCTGATACCATTGGTACAATTAAAAATAACTCAAATATTTTGAAATAACGAATGATGATAATGAAAGCCCGTTAATCATTAATGATAAGGAGATATTTTTGTTTAAGGAGGCCATACACATAGGAATAAAAGTAGGATTATTATATACGAATATAAATCCGTCTCTATTCCTCCCTCCCACTTACCGTCCAAGTGGTTGGACATCATTCCTTCCCCCGTCCCATCCTAAATCCTTATCCTGCCCCCTTCCAAGTGCTATAAAGTCGTAATGGCTTGGCGCTTTCCCCTGATAATTAAAATGAAAAATCCTCCCTCCCTCTCCTTCCCCCCTTTTGACTCAGAGAGAGATGTAATAGTGTTCTCAATTGCTTTGATGGTGGTAAGAAAGTGTTGCGGACTGGGAGGATAGGTTGTGGAAGCCACTCCAGTCATAGGTACAAGAGAGAAAAGAATGTCAGAGTAGCTTCCCTCCCCTCACTTCATTTCATTTATTTATTATTTACCCAGAGATCTTTTCTAAATCTGCGGCTTTTGTGACATCCAACTCCATTAGTTGGTCCCATGTCTTGTGTCATGCCTGTTTGGTTGTGTTTCTGCTGTTGTGTTCGATTATAAAGCTCTGATGTAGAGACCAATCTTGAGCACACCCTTAAGTGTTTCCGGCGATTATAAGGTCTCTCGTCACGTCTCTTGGTTTGCCGTCATTCTTCGACGTCTCCCCCACTCATTTGGCTTCAGAGTGGCTTGGGTTGGTTCTTCCTTTTGGATGCTCTCATTCTCAGAGTATCTCAACTGCTCTCATTTAATTCTGGTCTATTCTTTCCAGAGTCTTACGTATTTTGTTCTTTGCCCTCTGTTTTTCCTTGCATGCTCTCGGTGTTCATCTTGCCATATGTGGAGACCAGGCTGGTGGGTTGATTCCACCACTTTGTGTTCGTTACCTGATATTTTATTGGGATATTCCTTTTGGTTACTTCTACCAGCTTTGGTCTTCATGTCTCTTGCCCCTTTTAATAAATAGGTTGCCTTTGACATTCCTTGGAAGATATTTATTTAATTTAAGTTCTTTCACTCATTTCATGTCTGACTACTGTGGTTCTCTGGGAGAGTGAGAATAATGGTCACCAAAACTATTCTCCATCCACTGAATTGATTCAGGCAACATTGTTTTGTTTTTTCGACAATTTCTTGTTGCCACCTTATACCGGATTAGTGATTCTTGTCATTAACACATTTAAGTACACCTGCATCTGTAGCAGTTGACCTAGACTATATGAAGGGGAGTACTGTGTCAACAAACTAGCTACGTGATGCTAAAACTCCCCATCACACAGGATGGGTAGTCATTCAGAGGCATGTGATCAGCAGTCTGTCTGCACTGGCAAACTCTGGATGAACTTAGTGGATTAGTGATCATTTCAGTGTTTTTCATTAAAATCAATGGATTGAGTCCGCCTCGCCTATTAAATTATAATCACTCATTACTCTTTAGTACAACCAATTGAACTGGACGGTAAAGCGACGGTCCTGCTTCTTGCAGGTCGGCGTTCAATCCTCGACCTTGTTGTTGGACACCATTTTTTTCCCTCCGTCGTATCCTTAATCCTTGTCCTCATGCCCGTTCCGAGTGCTATATAGTGGTAAAAGCTTAGTGCTTTCTCCTGATAATTATCTTACTTTTCTCTTAGGTTAAAGTAATTTTTCCTTATGTTCCTATGGATTATCAGCGTCTTTACCATAACTTTACCATATATCCATATATCCAGGTCTTGGAGTTTCCTTTGGTGCATGCTAAAGGTTTCGTCCTTAGTTGCTTCCCTAAAGGATCTGTTATGCCGTCTTGTTTGGTCTAATTTTTGTTGTTGTTGTTGTTTTACAAATGTATCAAGAATCTTTCCTCACATTCCTTTGCTCATTCTTTACGGTAGCCTGAACTCAAAGGTTTCTCAAGTTGTTTTTTTTTCCCCTATTTTTTTAGGGAGGTATCATCTCCATCTTAAGGCATATTCTCCAGTTCTATTCACACAATTAGTGTACAGAGGTTCTAATTTGTCCTTGTTAAGATTCCTGATAATACTCGCATTTTGCCGTTGTTTTGTGTCTGCAGACATGCTGGGTATTATGGGCTATACCCAACATCCTTTTTTTCATTTTTCGATGCAGTGTCGTTAACCACTCTGTACCGACTCCATTGTATTATCGTTTCCTCCCCACCATTGTTAACAATGGCAGAAGTTGAGCATAAATAGATACCATTTGTTATTTTCCAACTATCCTGCAGCTCTCACCATCTAAGCTGATGCATCGAAGATCATTGCAAGTGTATTTTTTGCATAATGCCTCTGCAACTCCTTTTAAGTAGCCATCTCTCCGTTCGTGTCTTCCTCCAGTACCGGCGAGCTGCTCAGACTCTAGCTTAAAGACCTCTTAAAACATTCAGTGTATACGCATATTTCCTTGTCGTTATCTGAAGTCTCACGTCCATTTTAATCGGTTCCAACACTCGGTCATTCGAACGATATTTCCAGTTTTATGGGTCTCTGAAGGGGCACGTTTAGTATTGATATTTTAATAACGTTTCTCCAGCTTGCAATCTAACGCTTTATCTGTTAATGTATCACATGCAATTATTCCAGCATTCCTTAGTCTATCTTGCTAAGTAATTTTTCCATGCCCTCTTTTTTTTCATCAAGGCACTGTCAATCCAATGAAGATTTTTTGTATTTCTTCCTCATGTGTGTCTGCGTAGGGACTCATGTTTTGAAATGCTGTACATTTTATGATTATGTAATCCATCATACCCTTGCATTGGATGGCAATGACTTACAGAGGATGGCTTAATCAAGTGAGTGAATTTGCGTGGGTGGAAAAGACAGACAGACAGACAAGGGGAAAGAGAGAGTGAGAGAGAGAGTGAGAGAGAGAGAGAAAGGGAGAGGGGAAAAGAGAGAAAGGGAGAGTGAGAGAGGGAGAGTGAGAGAGAGAGTGAGAGAGAGTGAGAGAGAGTGAGAGAGAGTGAGAGAGAGTGAGAGAGAGAGTGAGAGAGAGAGAGAGAGAGAGAGAGAGAGAGAGAGAGAGAGAGAGAGTGAGAGAGAGAGTGAGAGAGAGAGGAGAGAGGAGAGGAGAGAAGAGAGAGAGAGGGTGGGGGGGAGGGAGGGGGGTGTTTACAGAACCAGTACAATTTACAACACGGCTTAGAGCGCCAGGAGGGGTTGGGGGGGGGAGGGGAGGGGGTGGGAGGGGAGCCCTGATGACTACAATGAATGACAACAAAATACGGTAATATGTATGTGTATATATGTGAATGAGTAGTGTATGTGTGTGCATTCACCTAGTTGTGCTTACGAGGAATGAGCGCTGCTATTTCGGCCCGCCTCTCAACTGTCAATCAATCAACTGTTTCTAACTTCTATTCCCCCCCCCCCCCCACACACACACAGGAAGCAGCCTGTAGCAGCTGTCTATCTCCCAGGTACTAATTTACTGCTAGGCAACAGGAGCATCAGAGTGAAGGAGAAACTGCCCATTTGTTTTTCCAACAGTGCCGGGGGATCGTACCCCGGTCCCTAGGTCCCTGAGTCTAGAGTGCTGTCCACTCAGTCACCACTTCCTTCTGTCTGTCTCTGTGTGGTGTGTGGTGTGTGTGTGGTGTGGTGTGGTGTGTGTGTGTGTGTGTGTGTGTGTGTGTGTGTGTGTGTGTGTGTGTGTGTGTGTGTGTGTGTGTTTTCCCGTCGCTTGCTTCACATCTCTCCCGTTCCTTCTGCTTTCCTTCTTCAACTCCCTTCCACTATTCCCTTCCCCCCCCCTTCCTTACCACCCCTCTATATACCCTTCCTCTCGCCTCCCTTTCCACTAGGAAGGCGATAGTGGGCCCACTGAATACAGAGAGGAGGCTGGTTTTCCTCGGTGCTGGACTGAGGGGGAAAATGAGAAGTATTTAAACTGCGGGTTTGTCGTCCGAGACTCCCGATGGCTAGGGTCTGCAGGTGGAAATAATGACAAGAACATTTGAACTGTAATTTACAGGACACGCCTTGAGGATGCTGGTGGGTTGGTTGGTGGTAAGTGCTGGTGGTTGGTGGTAGATGCTGGTGGTTGGTGGTAGATGCTGGTGGTTGGTGGTAGATGCTGGTGGTAGGTGCTGCTAGTTGTTGATTGGTGGTAGATGCTGCTAGTTGTTGGTTGGTGATTGATGGTGTTGGTAGAGGTTGGTGGTTGTTGCTGGTGGTTGTTAGTGGTGGTAGATGGTAATAGTATTGTTAGGAGTTATTGGCGTTAGGAGTTATTGGCGTTAGCAGTTTTTTTTTATTTACGGTGCAAGGGACAAATGACTGAAAGTGGTAGTTGATGCTGGCAATTGATGGTAGTCTCGGTGGGGGGTAGTTTATATTGCTCGTGGTGGTTAGGATGGTGTTAGCTGTTGGTAATAGAGATGGCTGCTGTTCACAGTGGCTGCACTAGCCGATGATTAATAGTGGTTCATGAGCTGTTGTTAACGACGATGATAGTAATGGTAGAGCAGACGAGGCTATAAGTGGGTGTGGTGGAAGCTGGACAATCGATTTATCTTTTATGTCCAAATATGTGCAGATATCCGAAGGTATAAGATATACTAGCGAGAAAAATGTTTTAGTGAGAGGAAAGAGAGAGAGAGATAGAACGCCCAGGAGCCAATCAAAACGAGGGAAGGCGAACTTGAATGATGAAGAGAGCGAGAGAGAGCGAGAGAGAGCGAGAGAGAGCGAGAGAGAGCGAGAGAGAGCGAAAGAGCGAGAAAGAGAGCGAAAGAGCGAGAAAGAGAGCGAAAGAGAGCGCAAGAGCGAGAAAGAGAGCGAAAGAGAGCGCAAGAGAGCGCAAGAGAGAGCGAGAGAGCGCAAGAGAGAGAGATAGCAAGAGAGACAGCGAGAGAGAGAGAGAGAGAGAGAGAGAGAGAGAGAGAGAGAGAGAGAGAGAGAGAGAGAAGGTGGTGTCGTTAAAAAGTGAGTACAAAACCTGAGGGAGACCCACAGTCGTCCTTTTAACTAACTACAACTCTCAGATGGTGCTACTAGATCTATGATCTCCAAGCTATTGCATCTAGCTTGATGTTCGTCCTCCCTCCAGGTGAATGCATTTATCACCCTCTTTCCCACAATCTATCCCTATCATGCTTTTAGTGCAACACTATGTTACTTCTGAAAGATATTCCCATAATTAGTTTCCTATAGCATGAGGCGCAAATAATTCGTCCGCTCTCCGCTCTCACGATATATGCATCACTTGTCCACATTTGGAGACGTCCAGCAACGGTTTTAGCCCCTCAACAACGGGTTTAAATGACGTAAATGGTTTTAGACGCCGCAAACCGTTCTTGGACGTCGCAAACCGTTTTTAGACGCCGGAAACCGTTCTTAAACGCATCTGAACCCTTCCTAGCCCCCCCCCCTTCCTTCATCACCCCATACCCCTCCCACCAAAAACACACCGAAACTACGACGTTGGTACAACGTTCGAACAAGTTTTAACATCTAACCCGTTATAATAACCAATATAGCAAGCAACAACGTTCTAATACGTCATAAACACGTTAAGCTAAGATGTAACAACTTTATTACAAGTTGTAACAAGCGGAATAAAGACAATTTCGGTTTGTATTTCCAGGGCTTCCAACCCCTCGTTCACTTTTCCGGACTATTTTTCACCGTTTTATTTTAGCCCAACCCCCTCCTCCCTCTCCTTTTGACGTGCGCTTCAGTCTAAATCATACTATCCACTTTCAAACACTCCTTGAGATATACAGGGCATACGATTGGTGTCTATTCTTCACTGGTCGGCCCCGAAAACCATGCCAGCTAATCTTCCTAAATATACACCCATGAGGTGGGGAGAGGTAGTGGGTGTGGGGTGGGGGTAGAGATGTGGAGGTCAGGACAGAGGGTAGGGGTATGACAGGGGGAGAGGAGGGATGATGATGAAGCTGGTGGAGGAGGGGGTAAGGGGGGAAGGGGGTACACAAACAGGTACGACAGGGGTAAAGGTAGATGGTGGTACGGAGACCGAAGAGTAAGGAATGTGGAGATCGTAGAAAAGGGGAGGGCAGGAGGGTGGAGACCACGAATGGAAAGCACCTATGTATTGAAGCCGGGGATGAGAGAGGAAGAGAGGGCTTGGCCTGGAAGGGAGAGGAAGAGGGGGCTTGGCCTGGAAGAGAGGGGAAGAGGGGGGCTTGACCTGGAAGAGAGGGGAAGAGGGGGCTTGGCCTGGAAGAGGGGAAGAGGGGGCTTGACCTGGAAGAGAGGGGAAGAGGGGGCTTGACCTGGAAGAGAGGGGAAGAGGGGGGCTTGACCTGGAAGAGAGGGGAAGAGGGGGGCTTGACCTGGAGGAGAGGGGAAGAGGGGGCTTGACCTGGAAGAGGGGGAGAGGGGGCTTGACCTGGAAGACACGGGAAGAGGGGGCCGGGCCTGTAAGGGAGAAGTTCGAGTTGTTGATTTGGTACAACGACCATAATCCATCCTCCTAACCTAACCAGAAAGACACGAACCCAAGTAACCCACTTAACCAATCGATGCATAGAAAACAAGACTTTTACCCGAGTCGTTACCCTTTCCATCGTACATCGCATTTGATACGTTGGTTACCGTTATGTCGTACTCATTGAGAAGACGGTCAAGGAACTGCTCGGTGCAATGTAAGGACACAGATCACGTAGAATCCACTATTTCACTAAGATGAGGTAACACTTATGAATCTTTGTTAGGCACTGGTGATGAGACATCACCTGGCATTCGAGGACGAGGCCTCACTACCTTACAACCTTCTCTACAACATGGCTATAACGGCTATAACATGCTCGGGTTGTGAGGATCGTATCATCACAACCACCAACATGCTCAGGACTTTTTACTTTTGGTACCCAAACTTGCTTGCAATAGCGACCAGGATCATCTCTATATCTCCCGACGTTGTCCTTCATGCTGCGGTGTGATGGACGACGAGCCTCGTGGCTCCAAGAGACGACGGAGGTGTTCAGTGTTGCTTGACAATCCAATTCTTCACTGCCTTACCCTTGGTTAATATTCCTTAACATCACCTGCTTCTCGCGCGCCCCAGTGGTTCTTCTCCCAGTATATGACCGAATTTAAGCATTCATTTTCTCCGGCAGAATATTTCCAGCATCCAGAAAAGCCCATATATATATGTTTTGTTTCAATTGCTAATGAGAAAGAAAACTTAAGACTGTAGCCAGTTACACGTATTTAGTTTTACCAATATATCCCAAATAATTAAAAAAATGAAACCAACAAAATTATAGATTAAGGAGAAAAAGTAAAACATTATTGTGAAAGTTCATACACGTGTCAAATTCTGTTTAACCCGTCACCAATGACCTCTGGCCCTCAAGCCCTCATCTCAGGACCTTAACTTACCAGACGTTCTTTGTGAGACTTGGGAAGAGAGGGGCCGAGTCACGAGAGGATTTAAAGAGATTTAAAGCCGCTAATAGAATCCAAGAACACTTAATGACTGGTATTTAACAATGAGTGGACGTGCTCATCAGTCGCAGGATGGGGGATTTGATCCATGCCGCTCTGAAGTTCTCGGTATACCCGTATTTTGAAATGAGAAGTATAGAGCTGCGTTAAAGATGGTATTTATCCCGTCAATTTCGATTTAAGAGCAATGAGACGCCCAAAATCTGGATGGAACCAGGGCGGCGCTAAACGATGGGACCCGGGGGCGGCGCTAAACGATGGGACCCGGGGGCGGCGCTGAACGATGGGACCCGGGGGCGGCGCTAAACGATGGGACCCGGGGCGGCGCTAAACGATGGGACCCGGGGGCGGCGCAAAACGATGGGACCCCGGGGCGGCGCTAAACGATGGGACCCGGGGGCGGCGCTAAACGATGGGACCCGGGGGCGGCGCTAAACGATGGAACCCGGGGGCGGCGCTAAACGATGGGACCCGGGGGCGGCGCTAAACGATGGGACCCGGGGGCGGCGCTAAACGATGGGATCCGGGGGCGGCGCTAAACGATGGGACCCGGGGGCGGCGCTAAACGATGGGACCCGGGGGCGGCGCTAAACGATGGGATCCGGGGGCGGCGCTAAACGATGGGACCCGGGGGCGGCGCTAAACGATGGGACCCGGGGGCGACGCTAAACGATGGGACCCGGGGGCGACGCTAAACGATGGGACCCGGGGGCGACGCTAAACGATGGGACCCGGGGACGGTGCTAAACGATGGGACCCGGGGGCGGCGCTAAACGATGGGACCCGGGGGCGGCGCTAAACGATGGGACCCGGGGGCGGCGCTAAACGATGGGACCCGGGGGCGGCGCTAAACGATGGGACCCGGGGGCGGCGCTAAACGATGGGACCCGGGGGCGGCGCTAAACGATGGGACCCGGGGGCGGCGCTAAACGATGGGACCCGGGGGCGGCGCTAAACGATGGGACCCGGGGGCGACGCTAAACGATGGGACCCGGGGGCGACGCTAAACGATGGGACCCGGGGACGGCGCTAAACGATGGGACCCGGGGGCGGCGCTGAACGATGGGACCCGGGGGCGGCGCTAAACGATGGGACCCGGGGGCGGCGATAAACGATGGGACCCGGGGGCGGCGCTAAACGATGGGACCCGGGGGCGGCGCTAAACGATGGATCCAGTTTGAAGTTAAACATTACAAAAAAATCAAACATCCAGAAAGACTGAACTTTTTTAATTAATACGAAGTTTGGTGCTTGGGATCGGTCGCTGAACAAGTAAAGTCGTTGTCAGAGCAACTGTTATGTCCACTTAACCGTATCTTGATAGCTACCGACCCTAGTGATCCAGTGCACTTCGGATAACAGCTATCAATTCGTATATTCTTTCGTAGTTCTAATTATTCATATGGAGCCTATTGTGAAGTGCAGCTTCAATTCTGATCTCTAAGCTCAATAAAGGTTTATCACAGCCATATATCTGCTTGGAAGTTCACTGAAGGTATGCCGTGTGTAGCTACGAGGGATCCCCAGTTACAGCCCCGTTCCTGTGCCAGGTAAGTCCACTACGGGCTCACCGTAGCCCGTGCTACTTGGAAACTTTTTGTTAGGAGTAGCTGAATCTAAAACCATAACAACGTAGAGCCTGTAACGTGCTGGGCAATCACTTAAACGTCTCGGCGAGTTAAGAGTTCCTGATTAGTTTCTTAGAAATTAGCATTATTGTATAGTAAAATTTTGATTATTATTTAATTTATGTATGACCTATTTGTTGAGGTATATAGATACGAATTTAATTTTTTTTAGTGAAGTGCAAGGTATTACATATCAGCCATATCAGTCTTGTGATGAATTATATCAGCAATGTGGACACGTGTATTTTTTTATGTTTACATAGAGTAGCTTGCACCTTTGAAATATTAATTTATTATATTGAGTAATGCAGTTTCTTCTCATTTCTTAATAGCTTGAAGAGAGGAGTGTAAAGTCTCCAGTGATCCTGCTGGAACACAAGTGTCACACTTTGTAGTCACAACTTCTGTAGGTACAAGGATGTGTTCAAGTGACCGGACCATGGCAATATAAAGAAGAATGTCTGGGTATAAGGAATAACATAAGCTATTATAATGTCTTCTAACAATCACTATGCACAGCCTGTGTTATATGCCTGGCCTGAATAATAGTGACAATTTGCATCGTCCTAGTGACGAGGGTCTGACAGAGGTATCTAGCTATGCTTTTAACATTTCAGGTTCGATCAAATTGATCGAATCGTATGGTTCAACACTCACTAAGTTCCTTTCTCTTACTCCGACGCTTTTTCACAGTGGTTTGAAAGATTTCTCTCAAGCAGGCATCAATACCATCGAGCCTCTGGAAGAGGAATTAGGTGTGGAGCCCAGAGACTAGGAGAACGAAGTGTAGAGGCCAGGGAAAGTGAAGCGAGTTTAGTGTAGGGGAAGCAGAACTAGATGGGGATGGCGGAGGAATGAAGGCAAGGGGAAAGGTCAGACAGAAGCTTCGGTGGCCAGGGTAGGAAGATCAGAATGTCTGGAAAGGAAGCACGTTTGGCGACTGGTGATGGGGATATCCAGTGATATGGAGGCAGAGATGTGCAGCTGGAGGACTTGAGTCACGGGAATGAGGAGCGCAGGGAGGGAGTGGAAGTGCTAGGGATACAGGCTGGGAGATTAGTGCAGGTGATAATATCTCCTCCTCCAATCTCCCAGCCTGCAATATCTCCGAAATATTGAAACCTGGAGATGAAGAGAAATTTGGAGGCAAATTTGGAAATAAAAGAAAGTTGTTAAACGGCGTCCTGGACGCCTGACACTGACGGAGTGTGAAACTGCCTAGAAAAAATTACAAATAAACCGAGTTATGGCTGACATTATCATACAATATTGACGAAGAGGGAAGAGGATCGAGCAGGGAAGCGGACCTTTTCACCCCCCTTGTTGAGAAGCAAAGGAGGGGGGTCCATGAACCCCCTTGATAAACTGTAGTTTAAAAGGAGCAGGGGACGAGCCCATGGATAGGGAGAGGAGAGGGGGGCGGCAGGAACGCAGATTTGCAAGGTGCCGAGATATAAAAACCGAATGTTTATGGGAGATAATGTGTAGGAGGAGTATGTACGTGAGCAAGATTTTTGGTCGCTCGAGTGATCATAAAGAGCGCGCTTGAGGGGGAAATTATGAAGTGAATATTACACTCGCAGGTGCCAGATGTAAGGAGATGAGGGTAAGATGGCTCCAAGTGATCTTAAAGGGCTACACGGTCTTGTCGAGGGAATTATCGTTGTAGAGTTTATCAATGTCAGCTTCACCTTGTAGCTGGTAGTAAAGAGGATTGATTCATCAGTATATGGCTTTAAGGCGAATAAAGTATTATATCCTATTAAAGAGAATGAGGATAGTAGCAATTTACATAGAGAAAGCAGCATATAGCATGAAGGAGGCAGAGAAAGTAGCATACAGCATGAAGGAGGCAGAGAAAGTAGCATATAGCATGAAGGAGGCAGAGAAAGTAACATATGGCAACAGATGAGGAAGAACAATGTCACCTTGTTATTCAACGTCATTTTAGTGTAATGTCATGAAGTCTGCCTTGTGCCATATGCAGATTATGTACAGAGCTCGATATTAAATAACCAATATATTAAAAAAATATAATATAATTAAATATAATTAAAGAAATAATATTAAAATAAATTTTGATGCTTTTTATTTTCTGTAGTAATGTGACGTAAGTGATAACACGATATAATATACAGGAAAATCTGGAAAATTATCAGTACCTATCCATTACAGACTTATAACATGTATTCACCCACTTGAAACAATTACATATTACAAGTGTTTTTGTGAAAGCAATGAAAATAAACAATTAACAAACTCTTCACAGAGTATTATGATGGAATATGTTACAATACACAATGCAATCACTCTTGTGACTCATTACAGTGATTACACAGATTACATTCTAAGTAATCCCTCATACACAGTGTATGACAATCCAATTCAATCCAATGAGAAAATCCGTAGGAGCCGTGATGAGGATTCGAATCTATGCTGTGGATTGTCCCCACACACCCCAGACAATCAGACCACAACATGGTCAAAACGATTGCAACCTTGAGTTCTACTGAACACACGAGGGCTTCCTGAGAGCATTCGATTTTATGCAGTGGGTATTCGAATCCTCATTACGGCTCCTACCAATTTTCTTAAGTCACAATACTCTGTGATGATTGCTTCACAGAGGACACACCTTCCCAAGCCCCTAAGTTATAAATTACCCCCCCATCCTCATCCCCGGCTCCCCCAATGGGACCATGCCATTAAGGGTTTCTTCAGTCCATGAACACTGGACTCTAGGTTTAACTCCCCCCCCCCCCCCCCAAAAAAAGCTCTGCATGTAAAAGGAAATCTCAATTGTACCCACCTTCCATTAATGGGTTCATTTATACGGGTCCTCTCCACTACAAGATAAACCAACATGGGTCAGGTTATCTCGAGATGATTTCGGGGCTTTTTAGTGTCCCCGCGGCCCGGTCCTCGACCAGGCCTCCACCCCCAGGAAGCAGCCCGTGACAGCTGACTAACACCCAGGTACCTATTTTACTGCTAGGTAACAGTAGCATAGGGTGAAAGAAACTCTGCCCAATGTTTCTCGCCGGCGTCTGGGATCGAACCCAGGACCACAGGATCACAAGTCCAGCGTGCTGTCCGCTCGGCCGACCGGCTGGGTCTCCTATAATGACGGTACACATTCAACTGGATGTGGTATATTAGATAGCACGCTCCCATGGGTTCTTTGCATAAGAAGGCACACTTCTACAGGACTACCACATTAAATGTTACACTTCTATACTAAACGATACACTTACCTATATACCTTCATAATATTACATCTCTATGGGGCCCCATACGTGTTATAAAATTTACTTGTAATTAACTTAGGGTATACCCGCACGGGATCTGTACCGCTGTGGGTGCTCGTTCTCGGTACAGCTACATCAAATTGTGCATTTAATTAAGACTTGAGCAGTTTCCTCGGTACACTTACTGGGGAGATCAACACCCCCCCCCCTCCCACGGTACAACTCTCAAGGCCTCCTACACCTCACAGGGCACAGGTCCTGCGACACACCTGCCGGGCACACCTGCCGGGCTGTATGTGTGCGTGTGTGTGGGGGGGGGAGGTGGATGGGGGTGTGTGGATAGGGGACTGGGAAAACAGCATTATCCCCATGGGTTCTGGTGGCGCGGAAAATCAAGAAGACCCATTATTATACCATTAAAAAAATGTATCATGCCCAACCACTTTCACTGGACGGTATAGCGACGGTCTCGCTTCATGCAGGTCGCCGTTCAATCCCCGACCGTCCAAGGGGTTCGGCACCATCCCCCACCCCCCACCCACCTCCCATCCTAAATCCTGACCCCTTCCAAGTGCTATATAGTCGTAATCGCTTGGCGCTTTCCCCTGAAAATTACCTCGCCTGAGAACTTCTTAGGGAGGAGGCATTATCAACACAGGAAGGCAAGTTTCATTTCGTTCAATTGTAATAAGATCGTTTGCCATTTCATGCAACGTGAGTTTAGATTTCTCTCTAAATGACTCCCTTTTTTTAACAGTATGTGATATACTGATTTTATTTGTACAACTGTCGTTGTCCATACACTTTATACTTGGCTAAATACTCCTTGCCAAGTTGTATTCTAGCTGTTACACCATCAGTTAATATGTCTGGTGATTTTATTGTAGCAAACGTCTGTTTGACTTGTGGTTTAATGTATCTTGGTTTGACGTATCTCCTTGTGATAAACAATGTATCTGCAAATTCCTCTTTGCACTCCAAATTCCTCTTAACAGTTGTCAAGTTTTTCGTAGCATTTGGGGCTTTTTTTTTACAACCTTATTGATTGCATTAAACTCATCATTCATTCCAGCTTGGCCCTAACAGATTCTCGAACGAATCTGAAGGCAAATTTTCCCAATATTGACTTTTTTTTTTTAGATATATACAAGAGTTGTTACATTCTTGTACAGCCACTAGTACGCGTAGCGTTGCGGGCAGGTCCCTGGAATACGATCCCCGCCGCGAAGAATCGTTGTTACAAATACCCACTTTACTGTTGAGTTAAACAGGAGGCTACAATTAAGGATTTGCGCCCAGTAAATCCTCCCCGGCCAGGATACGAACCCATGACAAAGCGCTCGCGGAACGCCAGGCGAGTGTCTTACCACTACACCACGGAGACTGGATGTTTCTTGCATCTCATCGCGTACAAGACTTCGGCTTGAATGTCAACTTGTCCTCTTACAACGAACGGCGCTTTTCGCTCGTATGCGTTACACAAGGCCAAAAATTGTCGTACTAGAAAATGTTAGTGGCTCGTGAAAATAACGTGTTGTCCCATTTTCTGTTTTGGGTCCTCTGGCTTAGTCTGGTAGGTTAGGAGGGTACACTTTAAATTAACCGTTTTCTTGACGTTTTGAAACAATAGGAGGACGGGCTGCAGTAACAGGTTTCGGTAACAGGTTGCTGGCTGGGAAACCAAGAACTTAGACAAGGCGAAGAAGAAAATTAAGTTTTAACTTCGACTCCACTTGTGATCTGATGGTGTCCTTCTCAAGACCACGTCGCCACTTCCTCTGGCACAGCTCCGACTTGAGAGAGAGAAACCTGCCCTCCCCCCATCCCCACCCCGACTCCTACATCACTGGCACCATCTGACACATCAAAAGCCGTCTCAGGTAATTAGCGGAAACCACTCAATTTAACGCCGTTGCGCCCCTCCGTCGAATGAGCACCGAGAATCGCTCAAATCCCCTCGCAACGTTTTCCATGCGGGTAGAGAGCTTATATTAAGGTGAACCACGCGGCAGCTGCTGCTCCCGAACCGTCTTCTAAATTACCTCTTCCTTACTAGGTGTTGTTTACCAACACAGACGCCTTCCAGTTTTCTGAGCGCTCCTTATTTCCAGCTTCGAGACGCGCTCTTCGCCCCGCAACTGCCTGAACGGCACAACCCCAGTGACTCGAGGATGATGAACTCACTTCATAGCAATCTTACTATCAACAAAATATCGTTCATTAAGATTTTCACATTATTATCTCGTGTGTCATTTTAGCTTGTGACAATCTCACGCAATTCTTGCTAGTTTTTAAACCTGAATGCCTGTGAAAATGACCAAGGATGCACTTAAAGGATAATTAAAGAACAAAATAAAAAATCGTCGAAGCAATAAGAGGATCACTGAAGCATTAAACAGGTCATTGAACAGCTCGTTCTCCAAAGACCAAAAGTGATTCCATGCACCCGCCAAACCCCCTGTTTATGAATGAAAAACGGTTTACACACGACTCAATGGATTTCGTTCGAATACTTCAGGAACAAGTGCTTCACTGACGACTTTTATTCGAACCACAAGGCTACAAATGCTTCACCCACGTACTAAAAATTCAAATAATCGCCAACAGAACCTAAACACCTAACCTAACTTATGCCTATATATGCACAATATGCTAATATATTATAATAATTTATATGAGAAAATTTCCGTTTTGAGTGAACAGCATGTTAAAATTTATGAATGCGTCTGTGGGGTCAACCGCTGGATGTAATGGACTTGAGTCGAGGACAGGTTGTATTGAGGCCCTAAAAGTATTATTGAAGCACTAAAAGAATCACTGAAATGTGGATTTTTGTATCTATTTTATTTTGTATATAGTAAACAAAATTACCTTTTTTTTCTAAGGGCCGTTCATACACCTGGGGCGGGTCCGTGTAAACTCTGGACCAGATGTATAAGCTGCAAAGTCGAGCATGTATTAGTTCTCGGGCTTCTTCATCCGCCGCTGTTTCAAGCGTCTAATTAGCACCTCGTAATTCATTACTGGTTGTCGGTGGAGGGTGGGAGGGTGAGCGCACTAGATGAGTATACACAAACACGCTGACGCATGCGTACACAAAGGCACATGCGTACTCAGACGCACATGCACACATACACAGCCTCGTGGCCGAGTGGACAACACTAATGGGTTTCGTCGTCCATTGAGGGCTTGGGTTCGATTCTCAGCCGAGGCAGAGGCAAGCACAGTTTCTTTCACCTGATGAGCCTGTTCACCAAGCGGTACATAGGTACCTGACAGACAGCTGCTATAGGCTGCATCCTCCCTTCATCTCCGTGTCTGTGTGTGTGTCACCCAGAGACTGAGAGCAAGATATGAATTCAAGGAGTGAGTCAGGCAGCCAAGCAAGAAAAAAATCACTCAGAATATCATGAAGTCCTTCAGTTACTCAGGAACTCAGACAGGCAAGTACAGAGCCAATAAATCACTCATGGACTCAACTAACCGGGCTGTTCAACACAATCACTCAACTGGCAAATTATCCGTCAGCAATACAGGGCTGACCGTACAGGGCAGATTAAGCCACCAATCATTCAATTGGCAATCTCTCAAAATTCAGGCAGGGTGATCAGACAGGCCGGCACAATGTAAACTGGTCCGTTAAACAGACAGCAAGGTATGTGGTCCCCGTCTGGTAGACAGGCAGAAAGGTGGCCCCCGTCTGGTGGGCAGGCAGAAAGGTGGCCCCCGTCTGGTGGGCAGGCAGAAAGGTGGACTGCCTGAAAGAAAGACACAGAGGGTCTAGTGAGACAGGCGGCGAGGCACTCGAGCAAGCAGCAGTCAAATTAACTAATCCAGTTCTCGAGAAGGAAAATGGTCGCACTGACAGTCGTCTGACTAGTCAGTCGACCAGCTAGATTGGCAGACCACGTCATCTATAAAATTAGTCGTCAAATCATAACAAAAATAAACACTTGACTATATCCTAAAGTGATTGTGTGTGTCCCAGGATGTATTTGAACATCTGTTGAACAAGTTTCAATCAAATTGGCCACTATGGTCGTGACCCTCCAGTGTGAAATCACAGAACTAGAGATTATACCCCTGGTGCCAGAAAGGGTTAAATAGCCCCCTCATAATACACACAACCCTTGATGAGTGTGTATCGAGCCTGGGATTGTCGACAATGTTAGTAAAGTAAAAGTGTGTAAGTGTGCAAGTGTGTGTGTGCAGTAAGGATGGGAATATCGTGTCTGGTTTACATCTTCACTATACGGGTGGTTCCGTTACTAATTATGATTTTTCGTTCACATCCGAACACCCATCGAGCTCTGAACAGTCACTAAATAAGAAATGCTGCAGAAAAAAGGTTAACAAATATAGTAAAATACACCGATTGGTGATGAGCAACTGTCGGTAATCTTACTAAAAAGTGCTCACGTTCCTATCGAGACGTGCCTAAATCACTAAATACACTAGTAAAACACAAAATAACAATTAAAAAGGCCATTCCAGTAGTGGTTCATGAGATACACGGTGTGTGAGGGGTGCCTCTGTGTATGTAATTAAAACCTGATACGCAATATTGAAACGAAATACGCAAACAGTATTATAATCCACTTTACCTTCACTTTCCTCTACAGCACCTTGTCAACTCCCACAACGTTCTCCCCCCCCCCTTCTCTACACATTTCCCTTACCCCTCTATCCCCCAACACATTTTCCCTCTCACCCCCACCGCCTCCCTCCTTTCCCTCTCGCCCGAAAAAAACAACCCACTGTGTCGACAAACGGAGTTAGGTTGCTCTGTGCAGCAATGAACACATCAGTAAAGTCACGAGAGATGAACTCGCCACACCAGGAGCTCTGATGCAACAAACTCACTCCCGGAAAATTGAAATCTACGCTCTGTATCACCCAAGAGAAGGATGACTGGGCTTGTGTTGGGGGGGCTGCGTGCGTGGGAGGTGGTGGTGGGGCGTGGGAGGTGGTGGTGGGGCGGTGGGGCAGCGTCCGTGTTGGTGTTGGTGGTGGTGCTGCGTCCGTGTTGGTGGGGCTGCGTGCGTGGTGTAGGTGGCTGGGCAGCGTGCGTGGGTGGTGGTGCTGCGTCCGTGTTGGTGGTGGTGCTGCGTCCGTGTTGGTGGGGCAGCGTGCGTGGTGTAGGTGGCTGGGCAGCGTGCGTGGGTGGTGGTGCTGCATCCGTGTTGATGGGTGGATTGTTGGTGCAATGAAGTGACGTGAGCCCACCACAGGATAAAACTACTTTATAGGCACTTGAACTTTTGATCATTAACTGCAGTTCCATAATGAAACAACGCTTACAGACGAACACAAAATACCCATAAATGGCATAATTCTCCTCATGGACCACGTTGCTAACTTTCCATTCATAAGAACTGCGCGGTAATGCTCTACAACTCAGGATATTTGCAGATTGCACAATAGCCCAGAGTTGGGTTCATTCACGCAAAAATTAATGAACTCAGTGAGTTCAGAGTTGCGAGTGAGTTCGCTGATTTATACTCACTGGCTATAGTGCGAAGATAGGTGGAGGATTATCACTGATGGATGTACAAGGGGTCGGGATTAAAATTGCAGGTGGAACTAAAAAAGATTCGTTAAGAGTTGGAGGGGGCAGAGGGGGGGGGGAGTGGGGAATAGCGTAAGAAAGAGGGGTAGATGAGGGGTGAGCATTGAGAAGATTATCCTTGGCAAAGTAGAAGAGGTGCAGATTGGAGGGCTGGATTTCTCTGAGCGGGGGTGTGTACCAATGCTCCATTGCAAACACAGCAAATGCCCACTCAAAGTGGGCATTTGGGGAAAGGAGCCTTGGGAAAAAGGCAAACCCAATCAGTCGAGGTTCAAAGCAAAGCCCCACACACGGCTCTTGGAAGATTGGAGATCAAAGGTATCGGAGGAAACACAGGCTACTTGCCTTCGTTGGGCACAGGGTATACGAGACCAATGCTGCTGCACGAAATGAAAAGTTGAAACGAATGATGGAAGTGAAGGAAGACAACGTAGAGGTAGAGCGAGAAAGGTCAAAAAGTTTGAAGAAAGAGTTGACGTTGAAAAAGAGAAATAAAATGTATAAAAATATTCGGTGGAGGAAGAAGTGAAGTAGAAGAGAAACTGAAGTAGATAGAAGTGGTGGATGTAGGTGATGGTAAAGGTGTTGGGGTAAAAATCAAAGTTGTGATGGGGGAAAAAAGAGAGGTGAAAGAACGACGACTAGAAGTGTCAGTTGTAAGGAGGAGAGATGTATGTGTGTGGAGAGTACAGTAAGGGAGAGTAAATAAGTAATTATCAAAACAAGGCACCAAGCCGGGAAGAGTGTCTACATAGGGATAACAGTCTACCTCTACCATCTTACTAAATGGTAGAGGTAGACTAAGACACACATTATCAACAGCGACTGCAACAGTTCCGTGTATTTTTCAGTTTATTTTGTTTGTTTGTGTGTAATTCATTATTGTATTATCAATACTTTCAAGGTCTATGTCAACATTTCTGTTGATACACGTTATTATAATATGCTCTCATAGGTCAATGTTGTCTTGTGGGCTTTTAAGGTGATATTACATATGCTTAACTGTGTATCTTGGTGCATATCATACTTCACTAATTCTCTGAAGTTGGATGTCACACTGACAATAATTCTAAAGTGCCTTTTTTATATCGTTAACGTATTGTTACTTCCTTGCTGTATCAAATTATCATTATGCTATGTTGAACATTAACTGAATGTTTAAACATTTCCTAAGTGTTGTGTTTCTTATGTACTGTGTTGTTGTCAACGTCTTTTGATTAGTAAGTTTATTTGTAATATGCTCATCACCAAGGTCGTAGACTTGGTGGCGTGTATGAGCGATGTAACACCTGCTAGAGTGCCAATGGTCAGGGTGGCTAGTGGAGTCGTGATGCCCCCCCAAACAATCTAAGCCCCTTCTAACCTACTGATATTAAGAGGGCCACGTAGCTCGAACCCTTTCACTATGACACACACACACACACACACACACACACACACACACACACACACACACACACACACACACACTTACTTCACCAAAGAGCCACGCTCAAAGCTCAAATCCCCCGCAAGCACACCTAGGTGAGTAAAAGTAGGCGAGTACACATAGGCACTTGCATTGCAGACCTCTGAACTTGGCTCTCCTACATTGCCGTTTGTAGCTACACGTTTTATTAATACAAGTATTTTTCTTTTTATTATTTATACACCTCTTATTTTATATGTCCCGTGTTACAGTGGGTCCTCTGGCCAGCCTCGTATTATTGTAGAATGTCCCATACTGACTGACTTTCGCCCTCCTGGGCTAAGGTATGCTGAACTCTGTAATTACTATATGATTATTGGAACACTTGATATATTGGACTTTTATCCAAGATTGACCATGTAATATATCAATTATACAATGTATCTATATATGATGTAACTATATAACCTGAGCTTGTAAAAGCACCTTCATCACCTTCAGTGATTAAGTGCACACTAGTTTCTTTATCAGCTATCTCACCCTGTCAGAGTAAATGAGACAAATGTATGTGAATGCATGTGTGTGTATATATGTATGTATGTATGTGTGTGTATGTATATGTATGGGTATAAAGTATATATGGAAGCTGATCAGAATTACATTTCACCTTTGTGAATGTACATTAATGACACTATGTAAAAGACACATCAAACACTTTATGTAGGGCATACGTAAATCTGTGTATCTATGTATTTACGTATGTAGGTTAGCTTAGCATTTTAAAAGCACCGAATCACCTTCTGTGGTTGAGTGTTCAATAAACCCTTGAACTATATGTTTAACACATCTCTAACCCTGTCCATGGAGGATAGAAGAAAATGTATATATGCTGGTTAGCATTGTAAATGTGTGGCCACGTTTGTGGTAGAAAATAATAAAAAATAAAAAAAAAATAATAATAAAAAACACCCACGGGGTCCACTGGCCAGCCTCCCTATCCCCACCCACGGGATCCACGTATTCAGGATCCTTCGCCTCGTCCCCAAGGTGTCTGTCCATCACCGAGCCGAGACATAACCTAACCCTCCCGCGTATGAAGAGAGTATTTTGGCCTTGATTCCCCTCCCCCTCCCCCCCCCCCCCACGTCGAGTGTCAAATGTGCATTCTTTATATTTCTTTATGTATACGAGTGCGTGCGTGTACGTGCGTGCGTGCATGTGCTTGCGAATTCAATTCTCGCTTTCATTATCCATTAGAGAATACTCCCCTCCCCCCCCCTCCCACCCTTGCTAGGGGGGTGGGAGGGGGGGGGAGAAATAGGCTAACCTACTCTATCCCTTTGAGATCTATTTTGTCTCAAATGTACTTGAACCTTGCTAGGTATTTTATTTTTTTTTATTTTTGGTACATATAAGGCTAGATATGAAAGACGTTGATCCACATCCTACTTCATTAATGGTTTCTATATTAACGGCCGTAGGATGATGTTGGGCCTCAAGAGGCTACACATCCTACACAGGTTTGAGGACCCCGACCTCATGGCTGAAGGCGACACGTAGACTCTTCACACCTTCACTCGTCAGACCATCACCTCATCACACCACACCAAGGACTGCCGGACCAACCGGGCTGTGGTGGGTATGTGGGCCTGCGGGCCGCTCCAAGCAACAGCCTGGTGGACCAAACTCTCAAGTCAAGCCTGGCCTCGGGCCGGACTTGGTGAGTAGAAGAACTCCCAGAAAGAACCCCATCAACCAGGTATCAACCAGGTACCATCACTCGCTAAAAACAATTATTTCTTTCGATTTAAATAAGAACAAAAACTAAATTAGTACGACTCATATTCGCCAAAAGGAAGATAAAATTATGTTATATATTAAAGATTCCATATAATCAAAGACGCAAGCAGAATGTTTTAGTGGTTATTTCCTACAAGCCTGATTATTTAATTAAAAATAATAATTGATTATAAAAGGCACAGGCATAATTTAGTAACGATATTCTGTATTAAGAAATGTAATGTGCTATAAATAACATTCAGTAGTAATCATGGGTGATTATCTTTAACCTAAACGTTAACTAAATTGTCCCATTAATATATTAGTTAGCAATAACATTAACTAATATGATCGAAAATTATTCCACGAGACAGGATCCAAATGTCAGTGAAAAATTTTGTCGATTTCACGTTGCAACGTCAGCCAACAAAAAATAGCAATAACCCCCCTTAAAAAATGGAATAAGAAGCATATTGTATTAATGTTTTAAAACTAAAATTAACTAATTTTTTTCAATAATGACAAAAAATGCAATAATGACTTTAATAATGTTCGAATTAAATTTAAAATGCAAGCTTTGGAAAGATGCCCCGATATATCGGTAATATAAACTGGATAATATTTAGACAAAAATGTATATTAAAATAAAACGTTTGGCGATTCTAGACTGGGTAACAAATCCAGCCCTGGATAATAAACCCTGTACTGAAAAACAAATTCAGCAAAGAATACCAAACCACATCTGAAGATAAACCAAGGTTATTTTCTTAAAACAGTGAACTGTGATATTAAGAATTAAAAGAAATACGTGGAAGACTTTTCCCTTAACATAGAACATTAAAAACAGCGAAAACTAAAATTTCCTGAGGAAATATTAGATATATATCAGACGTAATCAACGAGAACACGAAACAAGAATTACTTGGTAAATATATATATATCTTAAATACAGTTTCACAGAATTAAATTAGATACTTAAAATACCCAGACCACAAAACCTCCTTCAGTGTTCAAGCAATTATATATTACAAATTGTCTTAATAGCTGTCATTGACACGTTCAGTTATCAAAACTAGCAATCTTTGCTACGTGCAGATTTCTAGAGAAGCTGAACACACTATCATTATCCACCAGATATAAGTTATTAAACAGAATACATGAAGTCTACAACGTAAAAAAGCTTATCGTTTACCACTCAAATTTAACACATCATTTGACTGGGAACTACGAAGTGTTAAATCGATATTATTAAATACAAGTGCGTTTCTACATTGATCATCCGAGTGGTCGAGTGAGAGATGTGGGGTCACTCAAGGATCATCTGAGTGGCTGAGTGTGACAAATGGGACTCAACAACTATTACCTGAGTGGCTAACTATGACAAGTGGGGTCCATCAAGTCTTTATTTTTTTATTGTTGCCGCCGGAGGCGGCTAGTTTATTGTGCACCCCATACTCAGTCCTTGTGAGCGGTAGCGCAAAAAGCATTTACAGAGGGCACAAAAGGTCTTTATCAGACCTCATCTTAGATTATTACAAAAGCAATTTCATCTATCATTCACATCTTATAGTTACATCAAGGCTCTGTCCTCCCATCCTGTTGTTGTTGTTTAAGATTCACTACTTGGAACAAAACGTTCCAAGTAGCACGGGCTATGGTGAGCCCGTAGTGGACTTACTCCCCTCCCATCCATCTACGCCATCTTTTATACCAATTACCCTTCAAGATTGACTAATGTCCACCAAAAATATAAAATAATTAGCGACAGGAAATTAGGAGAAATGTTCCGGTGGTCATATATATGTAGCGCTTCAGAGAAGGTGTTGAATAATGCTTTGTGGTTGCGACAATTGTTACACACAAAGGCATTTTGTTTAATAAACCAGTAGCCAAAATGGAAGACGAAGTGCATGAAGCGATGATCACTGACGACCTCAAATATAGGAGGGAAGGTATACAGGAGAAAGCACCGAGCCAATACGACTATATAGCAGATGAAAGGGATAAGGATTTGGGATAGGATGGATGACAGGCATGGTAAGGGAAATAAGGATGGATTATTTAACACGGGTGGTACACACACAAGGGGATACAGGTGGAAGCTGAGTGCCCAAATGAGCCACAGAGACATTAGAAAGAACTTTTTTCAGTGTCAGAGTGGTTAATAAATGGAATGCATTAGGCAGTGATGTGGTGGAGGCTGACTCCATACACAGTTTTAAATGTAAATATAATAGAGCTAGTAGGCTCAGGAATCTGTACACCAGTTGATTGACGGTTGAGAGGCGGGACCAATGAGCCAAAGCTCAACCCCCGCAACCACAACTAGGTGAGTACAACGAGGTGAGCATCTATAGAAGTCACGGGATGAATTGACGAGCTATAAGCAGGGACACACTAGCCCCAGAGATGAACAGTTAGTCATCACGTGATGTCTCTTCTAGCTCATCACCTCATCACGGTGAGCCCCGGAGAGCGTCCGGTAGTCACGTGCACTGCGAGGGACGATGTTCCCAGGCCTGGCTACACACAGTCGTTACTGGCCAGTGATGCAGCATCCCAGACGCTCTCAGGCCTGACGCCTCACATTCCATCTCCCTCTCATCCTAACTTCCTTCACGAGTCCTTTATACACTTGCCCCTGCACACGCACACACTGCGCTGCCTCCAGGAATCCCCTCCCCAACACACACCGCTTGCTTTCACGAATATTTAATATTTCAAAATTACCTTCGAAAGTGGCTAAGGTGAAAAGCACACGAATCGAAAATAATTGGATTCATCTCCCCTAGATTAGGCGTGAGTGGAATTGGATTCATCTCCTCAGGTAAGACATGTGGAAAAAAATTACTGTTATATATATATATATATATATATATATATATATATATATATATATATATATATATATATATATATATATATATATATATATATATATATATATATATATATATATATATATATGTCGTACCTAGTAGCCAGAACGCACTTCTCAGCCTACTATGCAAGGCCCGATTTGCCTAATACGCCAAGTTTTCATTAAATAATTGTTTTTCGACTACCTAACCTACCTAACCTAACCTAACCTAACTTTTTCGGTTACCTAACCCAACCTAACCTATAAAGATAGGTTAGGTTAGGTTAGGTAGGGTTGGTTAGGTTCGGTCATATATCTACATTCATTTTAACTCCAATAAAAAAAAATTGACCTCATACATAATGAAATGGGTAGGTTTATCATTTCATAAGAAAAAAATTAGAGAAAATATATTAATTCAGGAAAACTTGGCTTATTAGGCAAATCGGGCCTTGCATAGTAGGCTGAGAAGTGCGTTCTGGCTACTAGGTACGACATATATATATATATATATATATATATATATATATATATATATATATATATAATACACAACTTTAGAACACTTTCCCACCAGGAGACTCGAACCCTAGCCAGCACAGAAGCCTTCCAGCAACTGGCATAACAGGTACGCCTTAACCCTCTCCACCACAGGCATGGGAATGGTAAGGGAAATAAGGGCATGGGTGTATATATATATATGTCGTACCTAGTAGCCAGAATTCACTTTTCAGCCTACAATGCAAGGCCCGATTTGCCTGATAAGCCAAATTTTCATGAATTAATATATTTTCTCTATTTTTTTTCTTATGAAATGATAAAGCAACCCATTTCATAATGTAAGAGGTCAATTTTTTTTATTGGAGTTAAAATTAACGTAGATATATGACCGAACCTAACCAACCCTACCTAACCTAACCTAACCTATCTCTATCGGTTAGGTTAGGTTAGGTAGCCGAAAAAGTTAGGTTAGGTTAGGTTAGGTAGGTTAGGTAGTCGAAAAGCAATTAATTCATGAAAACTTGGCTTATTAGGCAAATCGGGCCTTGAATAGTAGGCTGAGAAGTGAGTTCTGGCTACTAGGTACGACATATATATATATATTCATTCGCATATAGTCCTGGGGACCATTCAGGCTTGTTCGCATTCATATATATATATATATATATATATATATATATATATATATATATATATATATATATATATATATATATATATATATATATATATATCGCAATTTTATCACCCAAGCTGCTGGAACTTCCGGTGGCGGAGTTCACATAAGCGAGATTGTATGATGGGGGCGACGCTAGTTTTGCTTTCTTCAATCACCTGCATGCTTGGTCAATCAGGTGTGCGCGCGGGGGCCAGTCGCTCGGCACCACCCTCGTCTCACACCACTTCGTCTCTTTCCCAACATATATATATATATATATATATATATATATATATATATATATATATATATATATATATATATTATATATATATATTTTTTTAGCGAGGTATATGTGTGGCTTTCTTCAGCCAAGATGCTGGTGCTGTAGACTCTTACAGCTCCATTCATCAAGGCTTGGAACTGAGGTTTTCTCCATCTGGATAAACGATGACCACTAATTGGAGAACATTTGGGTATGTATGGCGCGCCCAGAGTCCGCGAACACCATCTGTCTGAACGAAATGTGACGTTGAGATGAGCAGTCGATCTTCAGGTGGGGGAGGGGGGGGGGAGTGGTGGGGGTTGGTAGCTACACCGCAGTGACCACTAGACCACCTGAGCGTGGCGATCGTCTTCACCAGCACCACTAGCGTCACCAATGTCACCAGCACCCACCTGCACCACCACCACCACCACCACCACCACCAGCAGCACCACCACCACCACCACCAACACATGACAACGATTAAGATGTGAAGAAGGTAGATTTAGATACGTTATTGAAGAAGAGCAGAGGAATCCCCTGGAAACATTGACCTTTCACATGTAGTTTTTGTATTTTAGCTGTATTTATCTTTAGGGTAGCTAGATTATCTTAAGTTTGATTAGCTAAGGTTGAGCTGTCTTAGTTCAGATTGGGTCAAATTTGACCTATCCGTTCCACAGTCATATTTTGTTAAAATTGTTAGTTTAATTCTGGTTATACTAGGCTAGGTTGGGTTAGGATTGATTTGGTTGGGTTGGATTAAGCTATGCTGGGCTTGATTACGGTAGGCTGGGCTCAGATTGGGCTAGGCTTGGTTCAGCTAGCACAGGCTACGTAGAATTTAGTACAACGGAATATCCATAGGCAAACCGAGTCATTAAATGGCACTTGAATTAGAACAAAATGTAAAATTTTGTTTGAATGGGAAACAAAAGAGAAATTAGGAAAAGAAATTTATAGGTATATACAAATCGAGTCCAAAAGGGGTGCCACCGGGCAATAGAGAAGTCCTTGAGACTTCTTATCAGAAGAGAAGAGATGACGAACCATCGCTTTAAGTGACCAATGGATGATCCAATATAATCTATCAATATCTGTCTGTCTGTCTGTCTCTGTCTCAGGGGGGGGGGCGGGGGTACAGGAGATGACTTCTGGCTATTCTCAGCATGCTTAAGATGAGTTATTGGAAGGGAACGCTCTTAAGTTTTAAATTACAAGTTTCCCCTGGAATACGACCCCGGCGTGCACAGAGACGAGCAGGAAATGAGTGCTTCCCGGCTGACCCTCCCTGTCCAGGCCTTGAACCCGCAGAGACGAGTCTTATGCCAGTGCACAGCAAAGCACGTTAATACATCTTGCGTCTGTATTGGACACCGGTCCACCCTGGCGCGTATATTGGACACCGGTCCACCCTGGCGTGTATATTGGACACCGGTCCACCCTGGCGTGTATATTGGACACCGGTCCACCCTGGCGTGTATATTGGACACCGGTCCACCCTGGCGTGTATATTGGACACCGGTCCACCCTGGCGTGTACATTGGACACCGGTCCACCCTGGCGTGTACATTGGACACCGGTCCACCCTGGCGCGTACATTGGACACCGGTCCACCCTGGCGTGTATATTGGACACCGGTCCACCCTGGCGTGTATATTGGACACCGGTCCACCCTGGCGTGTACATTGGACACCGGTCCACCCTGGCGCGTATATTGGACACCGGTCCACCCTGGCGTGTACATTGGACACCGGACCAGTTTGGTCTTGTACTAAATGACTCGCTAGAGGTGGAAAAAATAAATACACCGAATTTCTGGCCTGTCCCGAGGCAGCGAAATATCCCGCGTGTTATCTCTCCCTCCGGATCTGCTCTCGATTGAAGGGCGAGGTGAACTCTTAGGGGAATTTTCCTGGTAATTAGCCCATCTCTTACGTCTCTGTGGCTAAGCACTCTCATGCCCCCACACCCTCAATTTGCGGCCACGTGATGCTTGGAAGGTAATGGCCGAGGGCAGAGAGCACCTTGGACAGCATGTGCCTGCAAGCGGCTAATTACCAGGCTGGACAGGCCCAGGTGGTGGCCGCCGCCAGGTGTTGCTTGCCCCCAGGTAAATAAGGCTTCGGTTGCGAGGGTTTAAGGTCCGTTTTCGCAGGTCAGAGAGCCGGGCAGTTGGCCTCGGGGCATCCCATCATACTTATGGCCTGAGCTGTGGCTCACAAAGACAGCTGACCACAGCAGACGCGGGGCCCACACAGCCTCGCCTGCCACTCACTCTCCTGCTGGGGTCGTGGTTGTGGCTGGGGGCGCGGTAGGTGGGGGGCATACTATGTATATATGTATATGTACGTATGTGTGTATGTATACGTGTGTGTGTGTGTGTGTGTAAAGTATATATGGAAGCTGATCAGAATTACATTTCACCTTAGTAAATGCACATTAATGACACTATGTAAAAGACACATCGAACACTTTATGTAGGGCATACGTAAATCTCTGTATCTATGTGTTTACGTATGTAGGTTAGCTTTGCATTTTAAAAGCACCGAATCACCTTCTGTGGTTGAGTGTTCAATAAACCCCTGAACTATATGTTTAACACTTCTCTAACCCTGTCCATGGAGGACAGAAGAAAATGTATATATGCTGGTTAGCATTGTAAATGTGTGGCCACGTCTGTGGTAGAAAATAATAATAATAATAAACACCCACCCACCCACCCACCCACACACACACACACACACACACACCCACCCACCCCACACACACACACACACACACACACACACACGCCCACACACACACCCACCCACCCCACACACACACCCACACACCTACACACCCACCCACACACACACACACACACACACACACACACACACACACACACACACACACACACACACACACACACACACACACACACACACCCACACACACACACACCCACACACACACACACACACACACACACCCACCCCCACACCTACACACCCACCCACCCTTAGGCCCTCATTTGCATATTCCTGATTCAGAAAGTAGTGGCTAGAAGCGTCCTAGTATAGTCGTGTTGTTGTGGCGTGCTGTGGGAAAGAGTGCATAGGGCTCAAATGTGTTCTCCAAGACGTGTGTATATATATTGTTCATATTCCCTCATAATACCCTGAACGTAACCCCAATAACGTTCTCCTAGACTAAGTTTCCCCGGTACCTAAACTGCCACCACGAGGAAGACTGAGAAACTGCCGCCTCCACACCACGTATAAACCTGGTTTAATATTAAAATAAAAAGTGCTCATCTAATTATTAAGTACTTTCATGAGTAATCTTATATTGTCGCCGTATCTGTTGATAATTTTAAATCTCTTGTGTGATGGTTGTCCAACCACTTGGACTGGACGGTAGAGCGACAGTCTCGCTTCATGCAGGTCGGCGTTCAATCCCCGACCGTCCAAATGGTTGGGCACCATTCCTTTCCCCCGTCCCATCCCATCCCAAATCCTTATCCTGACCCCTTCCAAGTGCTATATAGTCGTAATGGCTTGACGCTTTCCACAGATAGTTCCTTCCTTCCTTCTTGTGATGGTTTGACCAGCAACACATGTTTAGATTTCAGCTTCTCTGAACAAAAAGTTCCAAGTAGCACGGGCTATGGTGAGCCCGTAGTGGACTTGTCTGTCAGAGGAGTGAGAGACTGTCCAGCAACACAAATAATCCTCCATTATACTGTGCCAAGGAAAGGTGTTTCACGTGAGTCATCTAATTATCTACAGGAAGTTTGCTCATCGGGTCTCTCATCATTAAGGCAATAACGGAATTGGCAGTTAACTCACCACCTGACCATCCCACCCGACCAATGAGAATAAAGGACCAGATTGTCATATACGAAACGGGCTGCTTTTCGACCTCCGACCTCCCCCCCCCCCCCCACACACACACACTTACACTTTCGTTGTTAAAGTGCACTTAAGTGACGCTTTATTCCACAATAAAAGTCTAAATCACTAGAAACTCTAATTGACCCGGCCCGGATTCTAACCCATGTCGTCCAGGATCACCCCTAAACGTACACAGTACCGTGACCACCATACATAACGGGGTAATCCTGGACGGCATGGGTTCGAATCCGGGCCGAGTCAAATAAGAGTTCTTAGTAATCTATGACTTGCGCGTTCATGCAGCTTTCTCATAATAGTCTATATGTGACATATTCACTTAGATCCTGTTTAAAAACGGAAACGAATGTTATCGTTATCGCATAGATGGATTACATCTTCTAGCGCATTATCTTTTAGATGGATTACATGAAGCATACTCCTCGATATGATTGATTGTTTACTAGTAACCTACGTAATCACAACTACATTAAATGAAGATATCAAGGTATTACTCACTATAACTTGTTATATCAACATTGTATTAGTGAAGAATACCAAGATATTCCTCATTTTGAACTCTTTGTAAAAGTAAATATCGCACTAATTAATGGTATTTTTGTAAAGGTGTGTATTTATAATCCCATTACAAGTCATGTCAACACTTCCTCTAAGATGCTGTACAGCATACTTTACGTCCATATGTTTTATACGGAAATTCATGAAGCTTACGATTTCATTCTTGTTTCAGTAATTTCTTACAGATATCTGCTGGAAATTGCTGGAAATTTCAGCTGATGGTTCACCTTGATTCACTGTATTTAAATATATACTTTATTCTTCCCCATCCAAATACAAGCAATATAATCTAATTTAGTCTAATCACCATAATCTTATCTAGGTGAAAAGGTAACCGCGTCAGCCTCTCACAACATAAGAAAAAAGTCCACAACGGGCTCACCATAGCCCGTGCTACTTGGAACTTTTTGCTCTAAGGAGCAAATCTTAAAAACAAACAACAACTCACAACATCCTCATGAACAATAATATGTGTGTTTGTTACCATTTTATTCACTTTCTCTCTGCCGCCGAGGATGCTAAGTGGATGCTTAGTGAAACGTGCCAGTTTGAAAATTTTATTTTTCAACTTCCTTTCCCCCTAAGAAAACCCCAAGAAACACGGAGTGTGTGTGATAATCACTGACCTAACGGAGTGGTTCTTTTCAATAACTCGAGTCTAAATGATTGACACCTTCCAGGTCCAACAAGTGGGAGAGCTTTGAGGAGTTCATCTCTCACTGTTGTTGTTGTTTAAGATTCGCTACCTGGAACTTAGAGTTCCAAGTAGCACGGGCTATGGTGAGCCCGTAGTGCCTAAAACTCTCACGGGGAATACTAGCGTTTCGTGACTAACATTTATCAACAGAGGAACATTATAATATAATATTACACCGACAATGTTCAAACCTTACCAAGAAATAAAATGCCTCATATTTGCATTCATTTACTATTAAAAATCTCAAGTACTTGCTGAAACAGGGGCGCTATTTTCGTTAAAAAGTTAACCCAAGATAATCGCGATCAAAGTAACTGTGATGTCACTTGGATGGCTAGAGCCGCCTGGATCTGAAATTATTAAGCTGGATTATTTTCTCCCGTAAGAAGCTGGCCAAATTTCACATCCATATTTAAATTTCCACAAACCTTAAAAAAAAATGTCAGCCATTTTAATCAAGCAGAATTGTTTGCATTAGTTCACGTAATTGCTTTCACAGACTTGGTTATAAGTCATCATACGCTGTACAATGTTATATAGCAACAGTTACCCGAAGCACAATGTATCATAAAAGATTAACTTCGTGAAAGGGGGGGGGGGGAGGGCGTGCGTGCGAGAGAGGGGGGGTGCGAGGGGGGGGGCGGCGGGAGTGCGTGCGAGGGGGGGGGGGCGGCGGGAGTGCGTGCAAGGGGGGGGCGGCGGGAGTGCGTGCGAGAAGGGGGGGCGGCGGGAGTGCGTGCGAGAAGGGGGGCGGCGGGAGTGCGTGCGAGGGGGGGGAGGGGGGCGGCGGGAGTGCGTGCGAGGGGGGGGGAGGGGGGCGGCGGGAGTGCGTGCGAGGGGGGGGAGGGGGGCGGCGGGAGTGCGTGCGAGGGGGGGGAGGGGGGGCGGCGGGAGTGCGTGCGAGGGGGGGGAGGGGGGCGGCGGGAGTGCGTGCGAGGGGGGGGGGAGTGGTGCGTGCGTGCGAGGTAGGGGGGAGTGGTGCGTGCGTGCGAGGTAGGGGGGAGTGGTGCGTGCGTGCGAGGTAGGGGGGAGTGGTGCGTGCGTGCGAGGTAGGGGGGAGTGGTGCGTGCGTGCGAGGTAGGGGGGAGTGGTGCGTGCGTGCGAGGTAGGGGGGAGTGGTGCGTGCGTGCGAGGTAGGGGGGAGTGGTGCGTGCGTGCGAGGTAGGGGGGAGTGGTGCGTGCGTGCGAGGTAGGGGGGAGTGGTGCGTGCGTGCGAGGTAGGGGGGAGTGGTGCGTGCGTGCGAGGTAGAGGGGAGTGGTGCGTGCGTGCGAGGTAGGGGGAGTGGTGCGTGCGTGCGAGGTAGGGGGGAGTGGTGGTGCGTGCGAGGGGGGGGGAGTGCGTGCGAGGGGGGGGGAGTGCGTGCGAGGGGGGGGGAGTGCGTGCGAGGGGGGGGGAGTGCGTGCGAGGGGGGGGGAGTGCGTGCGAGGGGGGGGGAGTGCGTGCGAGGGGGGGGAGTGCGTGCGAGGGGGGGGGGAGTGCGTGCGAGGGGGGGGGAGTGCGTGCGAGGGGGGGGGGAGTGCGTGCGAGGGGGGGGGAGTGCGTGCGAGGGGGGGGGAGTGCGTGCGAGGGGGGGGGGGAGTGCGTGCGAGGGGGGGGGAGTGCGTGCGAGGGGGGGGGGGGAGTGCGTGCGAGGGGGGGGGAGTGCGTGCGAGGGGGGGGAGAGTGCGTGCGAGGGGGAGAGCACATTAAATTGCTTTGGTCCAGTGAACGAGGTGAAAGGTCAATAGAAATTTAAATCAAGGTTTATTTTATAGTTAGTTTAATAAATTTTAACTGAAAAGGGTTCTTGCCCTTTTTTCATCCGGTCTACTTATATTAGTTTCCCCTGAACACGACCTGTCAAGCAGTTTACAACCAGGTTCCTAACTATTAACAGAGGAGCAGGGACGAAGAACAATGAATTATTCGTGCCTCGTCAACCTGCCCCCTCTGTGCCCAAGGCTCGAACCTGTACACAAAAGTTTGTGAGCTGCAGGACAATTGTTGCGTGTCCTGAGCCGCTGGCGTGCGTGCGCGAGCGCGTGCGCGTGCGTGTGTGTGTGTGTGTGTGTGTGTGTGTGTGTGTGTGTGTGTGTGTGTGTTCGTTCGTTCGTTCTCGCTCTCTAGACTCTGTTGCCACTTTTCCTCAGCTTCGCGATCTCCTCTAGCTTGATCTACATCTCCCTTCTGCCCATGTCATCCCTTTTTTCTTTTTCTCTTCATCTCTGGGGGGTTTTCTCTTTCCTCCCCGTCATTTCCACCCACGTGCCATCTCACACATCCATGGGTCATTTCCCTCTTCAGGTACCACAGTTATGGAGAAGCGAAGTTAATCTTCCAGTCGACAATGATTGACCTTGTCTTCGCTAACTTTTTTTTTTATATATACAGGTGGGTACGGGAACAAACTTTTGACTCCCGTTGGCAGTCATCCGTAGCCTCGCGTGCGAGTGTTCCACTGGAACACGCCACACCAATCAGTTAACCAAGTAGCCAATTATTGCTGGGTGAAAAGAGGCGAACCCTTAAGGACTGGCGCCTACTCGATCCTCCCCGGCCTGGATACCAGCACAGACGAAATCGGTCCCAAAGCGCGTGAGGAAGAGTTTTGTACCAAAAGGACCACCATTTTAACTGTTCGAGATAAAATGAATATAAGGAGTTCCTGAGGCCAATAAATGGGGTTAAGATTCTTCCAAAAGGGGAGGGGGGGATCCTAAATGAATCAAGCAACGCTCTCACAATGCATCGCCAAAAGTGTTTCATGATTTTCTATCTAAAATGTCCTCTACTTGTCCTCAAAAATGTCCAGGGGAGCCGGTCGGCCGAGCGGACAGCATACTGGACTTGTGATTCTGTGGTCCTGGGTTCGATCCCGGACGCCGGCGAGAAACAATGGGCAGAGTTTCTTTCACCCTATGGCCCTGTTACCTAGCAGTAAAATAGGTACCTGGGTGGTAGTCAGCTGTCACGGGCTGCTTCCTGGGGGTGGAGGCCTGGTCGAGGACCGGGCCGCGGGGACACTGAAGCCCCGAAATCATCTCAAGATAACCTCAATCAAGATAACAAGATAACCTACTTGGGTGAAAGTTTTAACAGGGACTTTTGCGAGTCACGTTCAGAAATTTACTAGCTGGAACACTCATGCCTAGACCTGTTCCAACATATTTTAACAAGAATTTCGACAATAACATATATTCAGTAGGAACAACCCTAACCTAACCTCGCTTTAAAAGTTCTTCCTACTGGGGATTTCCTATTGACTGTTACAAGTTTCTTCGTTTCTTTGCAAATGAAACTGCTTTAAGTATGTCTATGGGCAAAACAATCAATATTTCGGACTTCACGAGACTCGCAGTGGGGGGAGGGGGGGTTAGGTTTGATGCTGATATTTCTTGAAACATGGCATAGGACTGGGACCGCTGGTCTATAGAACCTTCGTATCCCATATGGAATGAGGCGAATCCCATGCAGCTGGCCTCATAATTACAACAGAAATTCGAATTTTTAGTTATGGATCAGGAGAAAATCCGGCATTGCCCGGGTCGACCAGGCACCTCCCATATATGTATGTGTACTCACCTAATTGTGCTTGCGGGGGTTGAGCTTTGGCTCTTTGGTCTCGCCTCTCAACCGTCAATCAACTGGTGTACAGATTCCTGAGCCTACTGGGCTCTATCATATCTACATTTGAAACTGTGTATGGAGTCAGCCTCCACCACATCACTTCCTAAGTGTGTGTGTGGGGGAGGGGGGGAAGGGGGGGGGGAGAAAAAGGGGGGGGGGGGAGAAGAAGGGGGGGGGGGGAGAAAAAGGGGGGGGGAGAAAAAGGGGGGGGGAGAAAAAGGGGGGGAGAAAGGGGGGGGTGTTTTCTATTTTCCTAGTTAATTGTTTTCCGTCCTGTTACTGTCTGCCTATATCCGGGCCTCTCCCTTCCTCCCTCCTCTCTTCCTCTCCCTCCTCCACCTCTCCCTCCTCCACCTCTCTCTCTCTCTCTCTCCTCCTTTGTCTCTATTTTTGTCTGCTTGTCTATCGCAGTCTATTTTGGTCTCTCTCGTCTTTATGAGACTTTGCTTCTCTCGTTGTCGGTTTCTCTATTTTTCTGTCGCTCTTTTTCTATCTCAGCCAGATATTAAGGTCTAATATCTACGCCTAACCTTACACCCTGATTCCTGTTGGGTACATGCTTAACAACGTCGGCTCGGGGTTACCCAAGTTCAAGAGGGCCAAGCGTGACCGTCACATACTGACCAACAAGAGAAAGAGAGGGGGGGAAGAGAAAGAGAGGGGGGAAGAGAAAGAAAGAGGGGGGAAGAGAAAGAGAGGGGGGGAAGAGAAAGAGGGGGAGAGAAAGATGAGGGAGAGAGAAAGAAAGATGAGGGAGAGAGAAAGAAAGAGGGGGGGAGAGAGAAGAGGGGTAGAAAGAGAGAAGAAGAAATAACACACACACACACACACAGACGACTTGAGGGTGTCCCACTTTGAGTGTGTCTGTGTAGCACAAATCTACAGGAACAAATGGTTTAATTAAACGTGTTCCATTGTACGTGTATGTCCTGGCCGGTGCACGGAGGCGTAACGCCGCCCCACTGTCCCTCAACACAATGTTGCACTCACCT
The DNA here is from genome assembly GCF_040958095.1 of Procambarus clarkii. Taxonomy (NCBI): domain Eukaryota; kingdom Metazoa; phylum Arthropoda; class Malacostraca; order Decapoda; family Cambaridae; genus Procambarus; species Procambarus clarkii. The sequence goes on from NC_091177.1 coordinate 2,401,529, forward strand.
GTTGACCTTGGGGTCTCTCTCCTCTAATTGCAATAATTACATCTTCCCCCCCTCCCCCCTTGGATCATTACATCTGAAGGAGCTCCCCGCCCTCCCTGTACTCTCCAGACGCGCCACACTAACCTGTGTGCTGAAGGACAAGTGATATCATCGTTAACTCTAGGTGCGATAATTGGGAAAACATTCGAGGGGAGTTAAGTTCAACCACAGCAAGTTGCTTTCAACTCTCGTTATCTATAATACACGTTCAACCACCTCGAACTGCTCTCAACCACCATTTGGTCACCATTTGGTCCGGGAGACATCTCCCGTCACGCAGGGTGCAGTCGCGCCTCCACAGATCTCCAGTATCAGCTCTTGATACTGGTAATGGCTCAAAAGGGCCACCACTTACGGACTATTCATGCCCGTGCCACCTCTTGGGTGGCTTAATCTTTATCAATCAAACTGCTCTCAACCACGGCTAGTATGCCTACATAACTCATCCCAAAACAAATCGCGTTATTAACTGCCTCACCATTTGCTAGTGTTTGTTGAGTGATCTAAAAACACATTTTGCGCTCAGTTGTTGCTTTTATTTACCTAGTTACTTTAAAGTACGGAGAGTTATTAGTTAAATTTTTTTACATATAAACGGTTAATCGTCCTATAGCCATTAACACGATACAGGTTTATTGATAGTTTGAATTTTCAATGTGTAGAAGGGCTCCTGTATACACTCCGCCCTCCAGAGTTTTCATGTCAAAAAATGATTTTCTAAATTACTGAACCTAATCTAACCGTTTAACCCATGTATGGAAAATGTGGTTGTTTGAACCGGCGTTGTGATTTATAGTACACTATATTTTGTCCGTTTGGGGATTTTGACGCCATTATACGATGCATTATACGAAAGGAAAAGTTACTATGTATTACCTTGTAGTTATTATACAAGTTACATTTAATTTTTACATTCATTTACATTCCTTCATTCAGTTACATTCATTTAAAACTATTTTTCGTTCGCAAAATAAGTGAGCTTTAGCGAGCGATTTATTTTCCGTTCTCTTTCTTGGGGTAACTTGTGAAGTTTGGTTTTTGTCTCTTAGATTTCTGTTAAGATCTCCGAGGACCACAATGACCTCGTCCGCTGTGAAGCTGGCTATCGTCCTCACCAGTTTGTAAACGAGCGATACAAACAACCTCTCCATTATAATTATTGTTGTTTTAAGTTCATTTCACAGACGAAAATATGTGGTGTAACTGGAGCGCGTCAAGTAATTAAGGGTTAATATTCCCCCCCCCCCCTGTTTTAATGAGTTGGTAGCTTGTTGCATGGTTTGTTTATTTAAGCAAGTAATGATCTTGTGAAGGAAGTTACACAATTGTTTTTTAAATGCAATGCAAACATATGCATTTTACACACACACACACACACACACACTTGACATCTGCGGTGAGTCGGTTACAGTGTTCCTAATCCTCCTCTACACCCCCAATCAACTAGACAGCAGCACATCGTCATGTACATACATTACCCACAATGTTGACCAAACCACACACTAGAAAGTTTAAGGGACGACGACGACGTTCCTTTATCCACAATATTTGTGTTACTTAGCCAAGAATTCAGTGTTGCATGGCTCTCTCCATTTTTTCCTTTCTGCCTGGCTAGTGCTCTACACAATGCCTTGGTCAGACTTCACCTGGAAGACACTGCTTAGTTTGGAACACACAATTACGACAAAAATGATGACCAGTTCGAGAAAGTACTGAGACGGGCGACTCGACTAAAATCTTCATTAAGAAATTAAAGACTTTTGAATACAATATATATAATTACTTAAAGAATAAGCAGATGTAATGTGGATGTGAGGAAGGGTTTCTATCTCCGGAGTTCTATTGCAGTGTAAAAATATGGCAATTGGTGTCGTTGATGTATATTCAATAGAGATATTTAAGATAAGTTTCAAAATCATTTTAAGCTATTAATTTAAGCCCAATCACTATTGTAACTTTGCAACGCGTGGTGTTGTGGGATGAAAGGGATGGTGGTGGTGGTCGTCCTCTTCCAGGTGGTGGTGGTGGTCATCGGCTAATCATCATCTTGGTGGTGATAGAAATTGACGTACAAGTAGCAGCGACTGATTCAGCAATATTATTAGCTATTCTAAGAGAAGTTCCTTATCACATGCCGTAAATCCTCTGCACTGCTCCTCTAAGTTTCATTAAGATTTGGTTGCTTGAGTAGGAGAGAGTAGAGGAGAGCACAGACTCATATTCCCTTAGAAACCCTCTCATCTACCCTGCCATTCATCTCCCCATTACCTAGATTGCACTCCTTTCCCTTTCACCTAACTTGACCCCACATCCCTTCTCCTACAAGTAGAACATGGTAGGTGATGCCTGGGAGACTCCCACGAGACTCCCATGAGTCTCCTATGCATCACCTACCTTGTTCTCCTCCTCCTTATCTAACTTGCCCTTCTCCTGCTTGTCCTCCTCCCTCTTACCTATCCAAGTACTCCCCCCCTCCCCCCCCATCCTCCCCTCACAGCAGCACCCATTGTTCCAGCGTGTGTTAATTGACCATTTTATGTGCTTGTCTTCCTCCTCCGCTGAACCTGACTCCTTATTGATTTTTAGGGCCTCGTGGCGGTTTCTTTAACATGTATTAATGGCTTGTTAAATACTGGACACGATGACAGCATATGGCCATTAAAACTTAGTACTAGACATTTAAAGCTCGGGTCATATTTCAAGGGAAAGGAGTGGGTTTTGAAAATAATTTAGGGGGAAATACCTGAGTTAAATAACCATAGTTCTCCTCCTAGAACATGGTTCTAGACGAGGAACATCGGGTACTTTCTAGCAGTGACAAATAATTTAGGTGTGCCCTGTAAGAGCATTTATTTACGATAGGCAATTGCTGGTTTAGAACGCCTGATTGACAGTGTGTGTCTTGTCCCTTCTGCCACACCCGCCCTGACCTTAACAAGCCCTGGGGAAAGGGTCAGTTAAGTCAATTCATCCATGGCCCCAATACGGCTGAAAACTCTATATTTTACCCGCAGTGATGCCGACCTAATGGGTGGAGGTATCATAGGTTGGTGCCAATCTAACAGACGCTTGTGCAGCAGAATATGTTTATATAATGCCCGAGGTTAATGCCGAGGTGGTCAGGCCCCACGACGGTGCGTGTGGTACTGGCGGAGGGGTTGGTGCGGGTGTAGAGGGTGGGGGTGTAGAAGGTGGGGGTGTAGAAGGTGGGGGTGTAGAAGGTGGGGGTGTAGAAGGTGGGGTGTAGAAGGTGGGGGTGTAGAAGGTGGGGGTGTAGAAACTGATGGGGGTGTAGAAACTGATGGGGGTGTAGAAGGTGGGGGTGTAGAAGGTGGGGGTGTAGAAGGTGGGGGTGTAGAAGGTGGGGGTGTAGAAAGTGGGGATGTAGAAAGTGGGGGTGTAGAAAGTGGGGATGTAGAAAGTGGGGATGTAGAAAGTGGGGATGTAGAAAGTGGGGATGTAGAAAGTGGGGATGTAGAAAGTGATGGGGGGGTGTAGAAGGTGGGGGTGTAGAAGGTGGGGATGTAGAAGGTGGGGATGTAGGTGGGGATGTAGAGGGTGGTAGGGGTGTAGAGGGTGGGGAAGTATAGATGGGGTAAGCGTGCAGGGGTTGGGGGAGGGGTTTAACTGGCACTGCTGTACTGATAGTGGGCTTCATACAGACATTTGAATCATGTAAACCATGAAGAAGATTTTTTAACAGTTTTTTTTCGGTTTCAGCGTTAATTACATACACACACTAATACATAGACAAACGTTACACAAACGCACCCATAACCTCCCTCCTCCCCCTCTCTCCTTCCCAATACAAAAAAACACACTTACGCCAATATAAGACATTTTGTAGCCTTCAGAAATTTTAACAAAGAAGCCTGTCAGAACTTATATAAAATCTTGAGACCCACGCTGCAGTATATACAGCCCCGGTACGGAGCCTTACGCCTTAAAAGGCGCAAGACTGAACAAAAATTGTCCAAAAGTAAGGCAATCAGACTCATTTCCGAGTGGGAGCCTCAACGACGAAGACTGACGGAGGGAGCCACACTGGTGCGTGTGCCCCTTGTGTTAAATCGTCTGTCTTTATCTAGCCTATTAATTCTTCTGAGAATCTTGTAGGTGGTGATCATATCCCCTCTAACTCTCCTGTCTCCCAGTGACGTGAGGTTTAACTCCCGTAGTCTCTCCTCGTAGCTCATACCTCTCAGCTCGGGGTACTAGTCTGGTGGCAAACCTTTGAACCTTTTCCAGTTTAGTCTTATGCTTGACTAGATATGGACTCCATGCTGGAGCCGCATACTCCAGGATAGGTCTGACATATGTGGTATACATATACCACATATATATGTATATGCCCCCACACCACACCAAGGGCCCCACGCCACACCAAAGCCCCCTCCCCCACCTCCCAGCCCACCCCCATGCCAAACAGTTCTTTACAACTTAAAGTCATCAAGTTCGGCGCGCCCCTTCAGTTTCAAGCTAAACTGACCCTAGTAGAACGAAGCTTTGTGGTCCACTCCCTCCGCGCCCCTCGTCCCGATGGCCAGTCACGCCCACACGCCCACGACCTTCTAACCCCCTCCCGCCCACGCCCCGCCCATGCCTTGGACGTCAGATATGCGCCGAGCTGGTCGTAAGAGGAAACATACATACCCTACCTATGTAGACACTGTGGCATACAGGTGCATACACGCACGCGCACGCGCACACACACACGCACACACACACACACACACACACACACACGCGCACACACACACACACACACACACACACACACACACACGCACGCGCGACAGAGAGAGAGAGAGAGATCTGGGGATTGATATCACACCGAACCTACCCCCAGAGGCCCACATCAAAAGGATATCATCAGCGGCATATGCTAGACTGGCCAACATAAAAACTGCCTTTAGAAACTTGTGTAAGGAATCGTTTTGGAACCTGTATACCATTTATTTAAGACCAATCCTGGAATATGTAGCTCCAGTCTGGAGTCCATACCTAGTTAAACACAAGACATAGTTAGAGAAGATTCAGAGGTATGCCACCAGACTGGTCCGAGAACAGAGATGAGCTACGAGGAAAGGCTAAGGAGCTGAACCTCACATCACTGGAAAGCAGAAGAGTAAGGGGAGACATGATAACCACCTACAAAATTCTCAGGGGAATGGACAGGGTGGACAAAAACTCTTTAGCACGGGTGGGACACGAACAAAGGGACACAGGTAGAAACTTAGTACCCAGATGATCCACAGAGACGTTAGAAAGATTTTTTTCAGCGTCAGATAGTTAACAAATGGAATGCATTAAGTAGTGTTGTGGTGTAGGCTGACTCCATACACAGTTTCAAATGTAGATTTGATAGAGCCCAGTAGTCTCAGGAATCTGAACACCTGTTGATTGACAGTTGAGAGGCGGGACCAAAAAGCCAAAGCTCAACCCCCTCAAGCACAACTAGGTGAGTACAACTAGGGGAGCGCACGCGCGCACGCACGCAGGCATGTACGTATTTAAAAGAAGATGGTCAAGTCCAGCTTCCACGAATTCAGGGTCTGTAGAAGGCAGGTGGGTGGGTGGGGGATGTGTGTGTGTGTGTGTGTGTGTGTGTGTGTGTGTGTGTGTGTGTGTGTGTGTGTGTGTGTGTGTGTGTGTGTGTGTGTGTGTGTGTGTTTCACCTAGTTGCACTCACCTAGTTGTGCTTGCAGGGGTTGAGTTCTGCTCTTTAGGCCCGCCTCTCAACTGTCAATCAACTATTACTACTATTTTTTTTCCTCCACACCACACACACACACCAGAAAGCAGCCCGTGACAGCTGACTAACTCCCAGGTACCTATTTACTGCTAGGTAACAAGGCATTAGGGTGAAAAACTCTTCCCATTGTTTCTCGCCGGCGCCCGAAATCGAGCCCGGGACCACAGGATCATGCATCCAGCGTGCTGTCCGCTCAGCCACCAGCCCCCGTGCGTGCGCGCGCGCGCGAGTGGGAAGGGGGGGGGGGAGGCAGCTGTTTGTAATATCTAAGCTGCGTCGCTCGATTCATGATGATTCGACTATTGTCGAATCGGTACAATAGGTAGGGGGAACCGGTACAGAGTTGGCTAGGGGTCCTGTACAGAGGTACACACCACACCACACTAGTTTGCCGGGGGTGAAGTAACCATGATCCAGGGGTCTGGTATAAAGCTCGAGTATAGTCACTACATTCACCCCCATCCTCATAAATAAAGAACACATGCTCGTTAATCCAGCCGCCAAACCCCTTGTTTATGGATAAAAAACGATGTACACAAGACTCGACAGATGACGTTCGAACTTTACTTGGAAGACGACCTCTTTATCGAACCGCACACTGTACAAGATTTTCCCCACCAACAATTACAAACAATCGCCAACAGGACCTAAGCACACAAGTTACTGCTAACTCTATATAGATACTTAATATTAACTTATATACGAGAACAAACCAATTTTAAATGCACAGTATATTATAATTGATGAATGAGTCATGGAGGGGGTATGGAAGGGGGTATGGGGGAAGGGGGGTGTATGGGGAAGGGGGGGGTTATGGGGAAGTGGGGGGTTATGGGGGAAGTGGGGGGGTTATGGGGGAAGGGGGGGGTTATGGGGGAAGGGGGGGTTATGGGGGAAGGGGGGGTTATGGGGGAAAGTGGGGGGTAGCTGCCGTTTTAACGAGCCTAGCCTTAGGACAGAATGCCACATGACTATACCACACTCATCCTAGACTGCAATCTTGTTCCATGTCTTTTATAATCTATTATATACGATATACGACTGCTACAGGCTACTGTATGCAGAGCAATAAACTATGTAAATGAATCTTCAATTATAAACAAATCAATGAGTCAACGAATGAATCGCGAATGTCTTTATTTTAAGTGATGAATTGGTAAGTATATTAAAAACAATTACCGTGCATTTTGCCTCAAAACTAATAATAAATGAGTTGTGAAAAACTGAAGAATTAAATAATAATACTCGATGCATCATGCCATCAATTATCAACATTTCCAATTGCAGAAGACTCATCACCGTTCTCGAGAACAAATTTAATTGGTAATTGAATGTTGAGTGAACGATTTAAGCATCTCATCATCATTAACAAAAAATGATCCGAGTACCATCGTGTACTTGACATTCGTCCTTGCTATCCTGTGGTCGACCAGGCTGGTAGACTAGTTAATCCAAAACCCAGGAGCTAGCGTGGTGGAGGTGGGGTCCCTCGATTGTTTCAAGCGCGGGTTGGACAAGTATATGAGTGGGATTGGGTGGTTATAGATAGGAGCTGCCTCGTATGGGCCAATAGGCCTTCTGCAGTTACCTTTGTTCTTATGTTCTTATGCTGGAATTTATTGCCTACATTACACTTACACTATGGCTAAATATAATGGTTTCTCAGTGTTTGAGGAAGCTTGTTAAGTTTATTGGGGGGACCCCTGAGGCCCGTAGCTGATCATGCCGCAGGATGCCAACCACAACAGCTGTCTAACTCCCGGGTACGTATATAATGTTAAGTGAACAGAGGTATTAAGTGAAAGGGAACAGGCACAATTAAGCGTCTCCATCTTTCGCAGGAATCGAACCCGGAACCATTATATATGGTTGTAAGTTGACAGCACAACAGGACCGACAATGTAAACAAAAATTATGTTCCATACAGGAAAAAAATAAGAAGTAAAATAACTTTGTATTTTAAAAGTTAGTTAACTATCTTTAAAGTTATAAAAAAGTTAATATATAAATAAAAAAGTTAAATATCTTGGTCTGCCAACTTCCCTCTGACTGCTAAGTATGTCTTGTAACCTTCATTGATGAGAGTTACTTTTCAAGAGTTAATTACGACACTGAGTACTTCTATCTTGTGTTTACCCCCCGAGTGGGAGTCACAATGAGACGTTTATCTTCAATACACAGTACACACCTTCCCTAAAAGTCGAAGTGACTTAACAGACCAAGAATAAGAAGTGTGTACCTCTTCATTATTATTACCGTTTCTTTTCTCAGGGATATTCCTGCGCGGGCCCTAAGCCTCTGACTGGCCTACTAGGCTGTTTAAGATTTGCTACTGGAACAAAAAGTTCCAAGTAGCACGGGCTAGGGTGAGCCCGTAGTTATGCCTTCTAGGCGTTACTCGTTTCTGTCTTAAGCGGTGGATGTTGATGCTGGTGTCGGCATATTGGAAATAACGGCTGATAATTTACTAGTCCAGGAGCAGGATGCAGCTTCTAGTGTCAGCAAATGTAAGTTAACATAATACGCGCACAATTCTGTATATTCTTTATCTAACGCTGGAAAAATACATTTGAATATCAAGTCATTTGCGGCTACTATATTTGGACGTCCCATATCTTTATCATGACTAAAGGTAAACAGATAAGACGAAGACGAAATTGGAGATAGTGACGAGGAAGACCAGAAGACAACATAAGGAGGAGGACACAGAAGACCACCAATGAGGAGGAGGAGGAGGAAAACATAGAAGACCGCCAAAGGAGGAGGAGGACATAGAAGACCACCAAAGGAGGAGGACATAGAAGATCACCAAAGGAGGAGTAGGAGGACATAGAAGACCACCAAAGGAGGAGGAGGACATAGAAGATCACCAAAGGAGGAGTAGGAGGACATAGAAGACCGCCAGAGGAGGAGGAGGACATAGAAGACCACCAAAGGACGACGACGACATGGAAGACCACCAAAGGAGGAAGAGGACATAGAAGACCACCAAAGGAGGAAGAGGACATAGAAGACCACCAAAGGAGGAGGAGGACATAGAAGATCACCAAAGGAGGAAGAGGACATAGAAGACCACCTAAGGAGGAGGAGAACACAGAAGACCACCAAAGGAAAGGAGCCAGAGCAAGCAGCAAGAGGAGAGGTTCTCTCGCTATCCAGCCACATAAGCAACCTCCCGGAGACGCTATTAAGGTCCATAAAAGCTGGAAGCTCCGTCGATGAAGAGCTGTGGCCGTCAGCGGGGCCACTTACCCTTACGGCGCTTGGCCGCCGTCAATTTGCATCGCTAATCACTGATCCAGATTTTATGATGACTTGATAATTAGTTCATTAGCGGGGTGTGGGTTAATAGCCCTTGCGCCCACACCACCTCATATCTGTCCACGGGCTGGTTAGTGAAGGGGTGGGATAGTCTGTGGAGGGGGGGGGGGGGGTAAGCTTGGGGGGGTAAGCTTGGGGGGGGGTAAGCTTGCGGGGGTAAGCTTGGGGGGGGTAAGCTTGGGGGGGGTAAGCTTGGGGGGGGGTAAGCTTGGGGGGGTAAGCTTGGGGGGGTAAGCTTGGGGGGTAAGCTTGGGGGGGGGTAAGCTTGGTAAGCTGGGGGATGGGTAAGCTTGGGGGGAGGGTAGATGAGGGTTGGGAAGAGGGGGATTGGGAGGCGGGGGGGGGGAAGGGGGCTGGGGGAGGGGGGGGCTGGGAGGGGGGGCTTGAGGAGGGGGGGCCTGGAGGGGGGGGGGGCTGGAGGGAGGGGAGGAAGGTAGTTGGGGGGGAGAGAGAGTAGCTATGGAGGATAGAGGAGAGGGGTTTAAGACACATTCCCCCACACCACTGCTATATAGTTGCGGAGGGAGATGCCGGGGGGGAGGAGGATATAGTGTAATTGTCTCTTACTATTTAGTAGTCGTTACGACGATGCGCAGATTGGGTTGAAGATCCTACCAGCTTTGTCTCAGCCTTCCTCAGGATCTACGCCACAATGGTTGCCTGACTCCTGTGAACTAATCTACTGCTAGGTGGCCAGGAGCATCAGGGGAAAGAAAACATGCCAATCCACCCCTGTCTCGTCCGGGGATCGATCCCGGGATCCCCTTCAAATTGTGCGAGACGAGACCAGCTAACCCATACCGTTTGTACTTTTCATTAATAGTGACATATTGTATCGGACTATTGACCAATATTAACTACTGTACTGGAAACGTGGTTTTCCCGGGTAGTGTTCAAAGTAAACCGGTTGAGTGTACCCAGCTCCCACCGTAACAATGTGACCCTATCATTGAACAGAGGGGGGGAAGAGGGACGGCGGATTCACTGCTTACAAGTCAAAGACATTCGAATCTACACGAGTATTTACAGTTTTCGTGGTGCAGTGGTAAGACGACGCGAGCGCTTTGTCATGGGTTCGTATCCTGGCCGGGGAGGATTTACTGGGCGCAAATCCTTAACTGTAGCCTCTGTTTAACTCAACAGTAAAATGTGTACTTAGTTGTAACAACGATTCTTCGCGGCGGGGATCGTATTCCAGGGACCTGCCCGAAACGCTACGCGTACTAGTGGCTGTACAAGAATGTAACAACTCTTGTATATATCTCAAAAAAAAAAAAAAAAAAAAAAAAAAAAATATTTGACCATATTCCATGCTATGACTCAACATGTTCCGTCCGCTTCCACCCTATACTGTAAACGCTACCAAAATCAACGTAATTAAAGCACTTTATTCTAACTTTACCTTAATGCATAAACCCACAATATATAATATGAATATATGTATATATTTGTATTATTCGAAAGCTTTATTATACCTCAATATATGATAATTTATATTTGATTTATTTTTTATTATCGCGTAAGACTCGGCCAATATATTTATAATAATTGCCAATTCAATATAATATACTGTAGTAGTATACAGTATATTGAGGGTTGTCAGCTGTTTAAGTAAAATATTGACTCATTAAAGTCTACTTGAGTCAATGTTTAATAGTAAGCTCAGGTTGTTGATGATGTTTTAGATATTGCTACTCAGAACGAAATGTCCATGTAGCACGGGCTATAGTGAGCCCGTAAGTTCGGGCTGGCGGATGGATTAAATAGTGTTGCTTTAGGGGAGCCGGTCGACCGAGCGGACAGCACGCTGGATTTGTAATCCTGTGGTCCTGGGTTCAATCCCAGGCGCCGGCGAGAAACATTGGGCAGAGTTTCTTTCACCCTATGCCCCTGTTACCTAGCAGTAAAATAGGTACCTGGGTGTTAGTCAGCTGTCACGAGCTGCTTCCTTGGGGTGGAGGCCTGGTCGAGGACCGGGCCGCGGGGACACTAAAAAGCCCTGAAATCATCAAGATAATCTCAAGATAACCTCAAGATAACCACCTGTCAAAATAGTAACAAAATTTAACCTTCTTCACTCGAAATGGGCAACAATAAACTTTCGTGTAATTTCGACCATTTCTATAGTTTCCACTTGATCCACTGGCCAGATTCGGTAGCCCATATTACACCTTATAACAGTACACAGTTTATTATGATGACTGAGCTAGACACACTATAACGAAGAGCTACGGGAACACCTGTTTAGTCCAGTCATTTTTGTAAGGATTTCAACAAATTGTATACGAGTAACAGTTTGATTCTGATAACGACAATCTCGAACAGCTACGTTGTTATTTATTGTAATTTATTTATTTATTTACAAGAACAATGGGTTTGTGAGAGTACATAATATTGGTACTATGCAAAGTCACTGTTTTACTAAGTCAAAGTTTCGTTTCGTAGCGTTTCGGGCAGAAACGTGTATGTGACATTGTTAGTCACAGACTGTGGATGGCATTGTAATGCAATGTACTAAAATTTTATATGTAAAATTTCCCGATTATACATGTGTATCTATTTACGAATAAAGATTTTGATTTAATTGGTATAACAGAAGGACTCTTCTGACATCTTGAGGTTATCTTGATATGATTTCGGGGCTTAGCGTCCTCGCGGCCCGGTCCTCGACCAGGACTCCTTATTGTTACACGCCCCCAGGAAGCAGCCTGTAGCAGCTGTCTTAACTCTCAGGTACCTATTTACTACTAGGTGAACAGGAGCATCAGGGTGAAAAACTCTGCCCATTTGTTTCCGCCGCCGGGGGTCGAACCTGGACTCTTAGGACTACTAATTCGGAGCGCTGTCCACTCAGCCGTCAGGTCCCTGTGTGTGTACTCATCTATTTGTGTTTGCAGGATCGAGCATTGGCTCTTGGATCCCGCCTTTCTAGCCATCAGTTGTTTTCAGCAATGATTCCTGTCCCATTTCCGTATCATATCGAGTTTAAAAACTATGAATAGAGTTTGCTTCCACAACCTGCTCCGCTAAAAGAATGCTTCCTAACATCTCTGACTCATCTGAGTTTCCAGCTTCCACCATTTCCACTTTGTCAAATTCCCCTGAGTATTTTATACGTTCCTATCATGTCCCCCCTCTCCCTTCATATTTCTAGTGTCGTAAGGTTCAGTTCCTTGAGGCGCTTTTCATATCCCATCCCTCGTAACTCTGGGACAAACCTCGTCGCAAACTTCTGAATCTTTTCCAGTTTCCTTATGTGTTTCTTCTGGTGGGGACTATGATGGTGAGGCATACTCCAAGACTGGTCTCACGTAGGCAGTGAGTATGTGTGTAAAATTTTATATATTATAATATAATTATATATATATGTGTATATGTGTGTGTGTGTGGGGGGGGGGGTTACCCAGTAGCCAGAATGCAGTACTCTGCCTACTATGCAAGGCCCGATTTGCCTAATAAGCCAAGTTTTCATGAAATTTATATATTTTTCTATTTTTTTATGAAATGATAAAGCTATCCATTTCTTTATGTATGAGCTAATTTTTTTTTTTGAGTTAAAACTAACGTAGATATATGATCGAACTTAACCAACCCTACCTAACCTAACCTAACCTAGCCTTTCTTAACCTAACCTAACCTAACTAACCTAACCTTTCTTAACCTAAACCAACATAACTAGTCATTAACTTAGGTTCCCAATATTATATAATAATAATATTTCAATTTAACTAATTGTATTTTTTAATAAAGAAAATTACTCGGCCTATTAGGCAAATGGGCCTTGCATAGTAGACCGTGAAGTGCGTTCTGGCTACTAGGTACGACATTATATAACATGTAAAGTATGACAAGCGATGAGGAGCTGTTAAAACATATGCTTTTCTCGATAACCTCATTGCTCACTCATCCCAACCAAGCCACACATGGCGAGACATCAACAAAATTTAGTGTAAAATGATTGTACACATCTCGCTCCCTCATCCCTTCACTCGGAGCAAATGAGCTGGTTGATGCTGGGGCCATCAACTCCAGCCTTAACAGTCCTCCACAAGGCACTAAATAGTAGATTCGAGGATGGAGAGGCGGGCTCGTTGATATGGTGCATCTTAAGGAAGATGCCTGCAACGGATGCCTTCATTGATACTTAACTAAAACAGTAAATATGTACCAGGGAGTTAGACAGCTGCTACGGGCTGCTTCCTGGGGATGTGTACCAAAAAGGAGGCCTGGTCGAGGACCGGGCCGCGGGGACGCTATACTCTGAAATCATCTCAAGATCACCCATTGTCTTGTGCCTTTTGATAACCCTCTGATATTTGGTCTTACATAAAGGTAAATCCACATTTCTACATCATTTAAGATATACTGCGTTGACCTCCTTTAATACCAGGATATCCTTTGCTTAAATTGAACAAGTTATGAAACTGGACAACTAACTCCACAATTCACGATTCAACAGTCTTATAATTCCTATTCGTAAGCCTAACCAGTCGCATGCCTTTTGTCCAATTTTGCATTTTTAATTGATTTTCCAGGACACTTGAGACAATGGTTTTAAACCGTCTTCGCCATAGAAGACATTGTCTTCCCAGATCATTGGCTTCTCGTATAGAGGGGTTAGGCATCATTGCATTAACACATCGCTCACCTTGCATACTTAAAGGTCAAATATAATTTTCGTAGATGCAAACTGACGTGTCATTGTGAACTCGCCATAATTGATTTGGTGTCTGGCTTCTTTATTGCATAAATTTACCAGTTCAAAGTCATTTGTATTGTTCAGTAAGCATTGGGGTGCAGCAGGAGACTGAACTAGTGAAACGTTCTCAATCCTACCCAAAATGTATTAATCAATGTGCCTGATACGCCCAACTGGCTCTGCTGGTGACATATTGACTCTTGAACCCAAATGGGCAGTGGTAAGATTTTTCTCGAAATGTTCTGTGCTTCCTTTCTCCTGGGCTATGAATCTGCAACTTGCCAGGTGTGTGTCTGTATGGCTGAGACCCGTACCCTCGGGGAAGAAAATATACGGCACTCTTGGAAAACCTCTATAGCTACCCTATCCTATGCTCTTTCATATTGTCTTCTCAAGTAAACAACTCCCCTTCCCCCCTCATTACATTTGATTGTACCTTTACTTTCGCCTCATGTACCGTTACTGTCGCCTCATGTACCGTTGCTGTCGGCCTCGCGTACCGTTATCGTAGCCACGAGTCTTCCATATTATTATGCTGATATACTTGGGTTTACGTAAATAAATAATGTTAAAAGGTAAAAATTAAATGACCTTGTTGACGGACACTTCCAACCACCTCCTCTATTCTTCGAGTTAAAACGAGGGAAGCAGTGTGACGGGAGGATATACAAAATATAAAATGATTTGAAGGATCTAAAATTCTGGAAAAAGAAAAATCGAGGCGGGTGTGGGATGGGCGTCCAGACCTGCTGTCAACTCCAAGCATTTTAATCATTGTGCGAGCAGCGGTACCCAGGTCAACACGACACTCCCAGTCCTCCCCAGGTCGCCTACGTACTCGCCCAGCTGTGTACAGGATGTCTCGGTCGTCTTCAGCCTGTCCACAGCCCATCCTAGACGCCTAGGGCCTTGTCCACCTGGCCACAGCCCTTCCCAGATGCCTATAGAGTTGACCAGACCACACACTAGAAGGTGAAGAGACGACGACGTTTCGGTCCGTCCTGCACCATTCTCAAGTCAATCGACTTGAGAATGATCCAGGATGGACCGAAACGTCGTCGTCCCTTCACCTTCTAGTGTGTGGTCTGGTCAACATACTTAAGCCACGTTATTGTGACTCATCGCATATGACTATAGAGCCTTGTCCACCTCACCATTGCTCTTCCTAGATGCCTAGAGCCTTGTCCACCTCACCATTGCTCTTCCTAGATGCCTAGAGCCTTGTCCATCTGTACACAGCCATTCATCGGCACCTTTGTCTTGCTTGCAGCCCTTCCTAGACTCCTACAGTCTTGCCAAGGAGCCCACAACTATCGCCAGACACCTGGAGTACCAGCAGCCCAGAACACCGCTGATCTTTCCAGTCTTGCCCAACAGGCCTCATCACACAGCCTGTCATCTTAAGGTTTCCTAACGTCATGAAACTGTCGTACTAAAGTGCCCTTATCCTAACCTACCAGAGAACCCAAAACAGAAAACGTAATATTGTGCGTCAATTTCGCCAGCCGCTTCCATTGTCTAGTACGACGATTTTAGGCCTTAGGTAAAGTATACGTCAAAATGTGATGTGCTATTAAGACGTCGGGTTTTATCATCTGCGTAGTTTTTTTTTTCCTCAGTCGCCTACTAATTACTCTTTCGTAAGGTCGTATGAACGGGCCGATATATCAAAGTTTATGTATGTACGCTAACTATCGTACCACCGATCTGACCTTGATTGTTATGGATTTCCGCACCAGGGAATGGAGTTACCAATATTAACATGGGTAAGTACACATTTGCAATCAACATTTTTAGGCGAATTCCCGGTACCTACGATCTTCAATCCTGTACAAAAACTACCTCTAGTGATCCGTTTTACACTTGACCTGAAATATATCATTTAAGGAGGAGCAGAGATTTTTGTTTCTCTCATCGTGAAGTAATTCTGTTTGTAGTCCAGTCTTCCTTCGTGTGACGAACTGTTTAAATACTTTTCCCAAAAAAATTACATACACAACACATTATATACAAAAAAAAGTTTCTTTGCACTGAAAACTGGAATAATTCTAGCGAAAATTTTCATGAAATATCACAAATTTGGTTTTGGAATGGCCCTGAACATTTCATAAACAGAACTTGCAAGGGAAGGCGAAGAAATGGATAAGTTTACTGTGATTGAGTTGAAAATGGATTAGAAGAGAAACTAGTGACGATTAGTATTAATTACCATTACCCCTAAGATATTAAATATATATACTCTAATCACCAAACTTTTTTTTTTTTAGGTGGGTATTAAGGTGAAGGCTTACGTCAATCTCTGGAGGGATATTAAGGCTACTGCAATAGCTTACTGACCAACCAACAAGTATACTTTAGCCTTACCTTGCCTTACCTTGAGGTGCTTCCGGGGCTTAGCGTCCCCGCGGCCCGGTCGTCGACCAGGCCTCTTGGTTGCCGGACTGATCAACCAGGCTGATGGACGCGGCTGCTCGCAGCCTGACGTATGAGTCACAGCCTGGTTGATCAGGTATCCTTTGAAGGTGCTTATCCAGTTCTCTCTTGAACACTGTGAGGGGTCGGCCAGTTATGCCCCTATATGGTCAAACGTGACCTTGAACATAGTTAAAGAGCAAATGTAAACTCACTGTATATTCACCGAAACAACAGTGTACACCACTGCATGAACATCCCTTGGCTGAACTATAGTTGGAATAACGTTGGGACGAAAACAATAAAATCAAATAAAGCTTTTCTTGCTTCGACATATAACTAATAAATATTAGTCTCTTTAAAGTCTATACTCTGATGCAAACGTCATAGTACCAATGGAACATTATCTACCACAGAGCAGAGTTACAATCCAAATTAGATTTCAACCGAGATTTAACAGCGCAGTAGTTGTTAAACACATTGGACATAATCTTACTGAATCCAACATACGAGTCACAAATACTCATCCATCGCCTTAGTACAACAAACTTGCAAAACTTAGTGGCCGGCCAGAGGCTTAGGGCGAGCGTAGGAATAGTCCTGGAAAAAAACCCCACTCAGATCCAATATGAAATGAAATGAAGACGACAGTTTTAGACCGTCCTGGATATATCATATTTTTACCTAATAAGGGATCCAAGATAAACGTGACCTCATAAATGGCCCGTGACAAACGTGACCTCAAAAATGGCCCGTGACAAACGTGACCTAATGAAGGGGTCCCACCTGTTACAACCACAGTCAGAACTTACAGCTTATACAAGACCAGGGAGATTAACAACAAAATGAGAGCACAAACAGCCCTGATTGAGTCACACGAACGGAAGTATCCTCAGCCTTAGAGTGAGGCGCACTATGGCATGTTTCAAAGTTTCATGAGTGGTGATCATAAGACTTGGTACCATAGAAAAGTCTTGCACAGGAATACGACGGTACTATAGATATTGCAATCAGTACCGGAGGGACTAATGCAGCACCCTCTGGAGGAGAATATATTTCAGATACCGCAATGACCTCCTCCTCCTCCTCTTCCCAAAGCCGTCGTGGACGCAGTTACCAGTTGAGAACCACCAAGAATCATCAATTGCAAATGAAGACACACAATATCAGGCAAACAACCTCAGTCTCAAAGTAAAGTTCTTATCATCATCTTCCTCGGGCATGTAACCACCAAAGGCGTAATTCACGGAAACGACGGACAATTAACGTGCCCCCCCCCCCTGCAAAGAGGGCCGGCCCCCCCAAATCCGACCGACATCTAGTCAGGAAATGGCAGTTCACGAGCGCTCACTCAATACACTCCCAATCTCTCAAGGTATTTTCGACAAATATGTTCACCCTGAGTGATACTCTTATTATATTATCTACATTAAGAATTAATGTATATATCATGCTATAAGCCAGAATTTTCCAAATGATACATATTATAGGGGGAATTACCGCCCCATCTCCCTCGGAATTATCGGGCAAACACCGAGAAAATCATGTTTGATATTTTCAGTTACTACACATGCTTCAATAGCATCTGTATCGACGACACTTGAGTTAAAAATACCCAGATCCTCACAACATGTCACCACCAACATCGATAATGCAGAGGCCAGAGTTTGCAATCAGAAACAAATTTCATATTAATATTCACAAGAAATAGTCTTAATGCAGTCGAGTTGTCACAATAACGTGGCTGAAATATTTTGACCAGAACACATACTAGAAAGTGAAGGGACGACGACGTTTCAGTCCGTCCTGGATCATTCTCAAGTTGATTCACAATTGACTTGAGAATGGTCCAGGACGGACCGAAATGTCGTCTTCCCTTCACTTTCTAGTGTGTAGTTTGGTCAACAAAAATATTCTTAATGACTTTGATAACCAATAGGTAAGATGTCTTGGTCTATAAACTACTCTAAATCCTTGGTCCAAGCTGACCACGGTGAAGACTTATTTGGAACTTCCCGTAACACCACACTCGGTATGGATGTTGTTGTTGTTGTTGTTAAAGATTTAGCTACTCAGGACGAAGTGTCCATGTAGCACGGGCTATGGTGAGCCCGTAAACTCAGTATGGGAAGACCCCAATGCCTTTATAGGAGTAGGTGGGCGCACTCGGCTTTCTATCTCAGCCCAACGATCTTCCACCTGATTTTTAATAATCTTTCACAACCCCCCCCCCCCCCCTATAAACAAAGACACCAAGTCACCCAGTTTCCTGGTGACGTAATCCTGAACGACCCCTCCGGAGACTCGTTAGAAGACCCATTCCATGAAGAACCATCAAAAGCCCCACCCCTTCTTACCCTCAGATCAGGTCTTGACAAAATTAACCAAATACGAAACAAAAACCAAAAACTTCAAAACATCGTGTGCAAATGTGTTGCGTCCGATATACCTTGACGTCCAACAGTACCACGAGACAAAGTTCAGCATCACTAGCATCCGTGGACTTAACCATCATTATCGACTCCCATTGCCATAACCTCGGCAACCCACTTTGCCATGCACGCACAGTCTCCCGCACCTTAATGACGCCGAATTAACCAACTAACCTAATGTTAAAAGCTCGCACAACCGCTACGCCAACAAACCCATAGCGGACCGATACCTGAGCAGTACCTATTTCCTCATCCTACAGCCCCCCTCTAAACTTTCATAGTTTTCGCTACCCATCCATCCATCTCTGACCCCACTCCCTTCTGATTCAAAAACTTTAGCATCCTCCCAGGACTTCCGCCATCTTTTCCTTGCCCCTCGCT
The DNA here is from genome assembly GCF_040958095.1 of Procambarus clarkii. NCBI lineage: Eukaryota > Metazoa > Arthropoda > Malacostraca > Decapoda > Cambaridae > Procambarus > Procambarus clarkii. The sequence continues at coordinate 2,420,568 of NC_091177.1, forward strand.
CCCCCATGTTAATTACACTACAGACTTGTGAACCTCTTCCTTGGATATCCCTTCTCTGAAGGGATATCGGCCTCCACCACTGCAGCTACGCCCGCGTCATCACCCACTGGAGGCGTGGTGGTGATCAGATCTGCCCTGGGGGCGACTAGTCAAGTTCAGTCACCCTGGATTTTATAAATATATATATATATGCATGGACATGAATTTCTTCTCCACTTCCCCATTTGCTGCTTCATCTTCTCTCACATTTTTGTTTGTTTGAAGGGCGAATCTCGATCGAGAAGGTCAGTGTCCCCCCCCCCCCATAAACCTCTCGACAGACCCATGGAAGAATGTGACTGATATACAATACTGTTGCTTGGCCGTGTTTTGGAGGGCGTGGTGGAGAGAGAGGGGCGGGCGACTGCGGCCTGTACCGTTACTAACGACGGTGGGCTTTACCTAGATTCCTAGATTTTTGCAGGTGCTGATATATGCCCTTCATGCGGTCATCGTTCTATAAATAATATCACCAGAGCCAAGTTCCCTAAACAAATTTTGGTTATATTTTGATTCAGCCCAATATAGTTCCCCCCCCCCCCACAAAATTATGCTGTTACATGAAACGGATGACTTATTAATTTATATCACAGGAGGAAGTTGTGCATCCTTCACGATGGGTCAGTGACCACATCTAACCCAGTAAGTCATCACTACCGCCCCCAGTGTGGGTTTCAACATCGTCATGTTCTCCTGCAACACCTGGAAACGAACACCTTTGAGCGTCGGAGCATCACTACGGAGGTCGCACCACAACACGACGGCGAATCAAACATTTCCATACATTGATATACGTGTTTCACATAGGTATAACCATTGGGCGCAGGCTTATAACATAGGCTGTAACACACACACACACACACACACACACACACACACACACACACACACACACACACACACACACACACACACACACACACACACACACACACACACACTTCTCTTAAGTATGATACTTAAAGTGCTTGAATATCTGTCATGAATAATTGATATGAATAGCATGAATAATTGATTTCAATGGTATAAACAGACAGGGAAGAAGGCACATGCGCTCAGATAAATCACATTGCCATAACCTGGTATCTGATTACCTGATATCTAACAAAAGATATCTGATATATCTGATTATAGATCAGATACACGATTATTATTTAAGATAGGGAAAGCGAGTTAAACAGTCCCTACACCATTCAAACGTCAAAAAGGTACCAGTTTTCTTTACTTTGCCCACAGTTATTAAATATATCAACGCAAAACAGAACATGAAACAACTGATTATAAATTTTATAAGTTTAAATTTAAGGAAAGACCTGGGTAAATACTGGTTTGGAAACCTAGTGTGGTGATTTTGTGGAACAGATCACCGGGTAACAATTAACGTGGACTCCCTTGATTGTTTCAAGCGTAGGTTAGATTATGCACATATTATGCGCACACGAGTTTGGGTGAATATAAATGAGTTGCCATTTATAGGATAACAGGCCTTCTGCAGTTTCCTTAATTCCTATAATCATCCTACCTTCTCTCCGTCCCTCCCTCCCTCTCTCCCTCCGTCCCTCTCTCCGTCCCTCCGTCTACCAGCAAACAGTCCAAACAATAAGTCATAATAATCCCAAGATCGGCATCAACACACACACAGTCAGGCCGTATTAATCTTGTTCTAGAGAGTTTGATTACTACACCCCTCTAATTTATTAACTGGCTGTCCCCGTGGCTTAGTACTGGGCGATAAATCACCATTCCCTTTGTGAGAGCCAAGACACCATTCTTTATGTAAGGCGTGCGTGTGCGTGTCTGTGTGTTTGTGTGAGTGTACAGTTCAAAATTAAGATCCCAGACAGAGCGTGTTCTTATTGGTGTAGTTTACATGTAAGCACCATCAATGATGGATGACTGAGTTGGAATGATGATGTAATGAACTGTTTGGAGATTGAAGGGGGGGGTGGGGGCGTTGTACGAAATACATTTGACGGATATACCCCCCGGCAGGTGAAGGATGGCTTGCTCGCGCTCTCGCGCTCTCTCTCTCTCTCTCTCTCTCTCTCTCTCTCTCATTCATTATGTTACTAACTGATTTGGGCCGTTCTGTGTCTGCTTATCCCATTCTGTTTCTGTGTCTCTCCCTTCGTGTGCCTCAATACTCTTCTGTCCAACAACTCACTCAACATCTAACATTCCTCATTGTGTGTGTGCACAACAAATTCAGTCCCTCAGACCGGTTCACATATGCAGGTCACACGGGCGGTCCCTCCACCGGTCGAGGTTTCGGCAGAAAATGCAAATACGATACAACAACAACACGAGACAACGACATTCTGCGCGCAAATCCTCAAAATGTTCGTCCCGGCAGTAACTGCAGGATATTATACCTGGCTGTAAACCAGTTGACGGGTTTACAACTTTCCAGGGGGGGGAAAGCTAGCAGGGTAAGGCTTACCCTGAGCAATGGGAAGGTAAAGCTCTCAGAGCCTGCTAGTAAGATTCAGAAGTCGTTTGTTCCTGTACCAACCTGTGTAAAAAAATAAAAAATACCAGTCAACCCCCTAAATCTCCTGTGATGTGGGAAAGAGCGAAGCCCAAGACGACGAACAAAACGATATAATAGACGAAAAACTTGATCAACACAGTTAGAAGATCAAGAAACAAAAAATATTGATAAATAAGCAAGACAAACAGTAGAGAAAGCACGACATGTAGCATAAAATAAAAAAATGAATCAGAAGCAAAATGAGAACAGAAGAAAAGGAAGCAGAATAAGAAAGAGAGAGAAGAGGAGGGCGTCGAGGCGTCCACACTCGCAGTATCCTTCAATTCGTGTCATTTGTTGAGCGGCGGGGGACAGGTCCTCTCTCTAGCACACCCTCGCCTTAAAAGCACTCCTGCTTCCACCAGAGTTATATGCTATGGCTGAGGAGGTCGCGCTGGAGGGTGGATCCTGCCGACGAGGAAAGAAGGTGGGTGCTGGTCGATGGGGAAAGAAGGTGGGCGCTGGTCGATGGGGAAAGAAGGTGGGCGCTGGTAGATGGGTAAAGAAGGTGGGCGCTGGTAGATGGGTAAAGAAGGTGGGCGCTGGTAGATGGGGAAAGAAGGTGGGTGCTGGTCGATGGGGAAAGGAGGTGGGCGCTGGTCGATGGGGAAAGAAGGTGGGTGCTGGTCGATGGGTAAAGAAGGTGGGCGCTGGTAGATGGGTAAAGAAGGTGGGCGCTGGTCGATGGGGAAAGAAGGTGGGCGCTGGTCGATGGGGAAAGAAGGTGGGCGCTGGTCGATGGATAAAGAAGGTGGGCGCTGGTAGATGGATAAAGAAGGTGGGCGCTGGTAGATGGATAAAGAAGGTGGGCGCTGGTAGATGGGTAAAGAAGGTGGGCGCTGGTAGATGGATAAAGAAGGTGGGCGCTGGTAGATGGGTAAAGAAGGTGGGCGCTGGTAGATGGATAAAGAAGGTGGGCGCTGGTAGATGGGTAAAGAAGGTGGGCGCTGGTAGATGGGTAAAGAAGGTGGGTGCTGGTAGATGGGTAAAGAAGGTGGGCGCTGGTAGATGGGTAAAGAAGGTGGGCGCTGGTAGATGGGTAAAGAAGGTGGGCGCTGGTAGATGGGTAAAGAAGGTGGGCGCTGGAAGGTGGGTGCTGGTAGATGTGTAAATAATATTTTCATCTGCCAGCGTCGCCTCAATTATATTAAGGTCAGTATTATTAGACAGTGTTGGAAAGTGGTACTTAAAAGCTGAACTGGAAAAATTAGAGCTTCCAGGTAGTGCTGGCGGCATTCTCATTTGTGGTCTTTGAAGGTGATACTGTACCGGAGAGCTGAAACGTGGCTCTAGAGCGCTTTACTGGAAGATGCTGTGCGGATGTGGTACAGAATTTCGCTACTGGAAAGCTCTGTGATTAGAAAGGCTCAGTGCTGGAATGTTATGAGCAGGAGAGGACAGGATAGAACGACGAGACTTCTGTAAGGAAAGGCGAAGTGGTTGTGAGTAACAACGACAATAGTTAAGGTAGGCCGGGGAGGGGTGAGCGGGTGTTCCAAGAGGTCAAGATGGATCACTACGAGGAACGTCTGAAGTAGTTTACGTGTCCACGAAGACATCACAGTGGTGCGATATATCTACGAGACAACTGGTTGATACCTGGTTGTTGGGGTTCTGGGAGTTGTTCTACTCCCCAAGCCCGGCCCGAGGCCAGGCTTGACTTGTGAGAGTTTGGTCCACCAGGCTGTTGCTTGGAGCGGCCCGCAGGCCCACATACCCACCACAGCCCGGTTGGTCCGGTACTCCTTGGAGGAATAAATCTTGGTTCAATTATTGTGTTATAAAGGATATGGGGGGAAAGGGAGGGATTATGGTGAACATTGTTACCCAGAGGCCAGAAGGTAGGCGGGATTCTCGTAAAGACCTGGTTGTGGGACCAGCTGGGGTCCAGTCCAGATTATCCCAGTGGACTTTTGTAGAATTTCGGATTGACTAGCCTTTGTCCTATCGTAGTGGAGAGGGTTGAGATAAGTGTCCTGGAGTTACTATATGGCCAGTTCAACTCCTCGCTTTGCTCCTAATGATTTTCTTTAACTTAATTGCTTTAGCTATCTTTGTCGATCTTTTCCTCCTTTTCCACCTCTCCATGTTCTATTATTCTTAATGTACTCGTGCTCGTTTTTCTATTTATAATTACCATTTTTCCTCTGGTCCATCTATATTTACTTCTGAAACTTTATTTATCTTCTTAAACTTTCTCTCCACACCAACCATTTGTCCTGGACGGTAGAGCGACCGTCTCGCTTCCTGCAGGTTGGCGTTCAATCCCCGACCGTCCAAGTTGTTGGGCACCATTCCTTAACCGTCCCATCCCAAATCCTTATCCTGACTACTTCCCAGAGCTATAAAGTCGAAATGCCTTGGCGTTTTCTCCCTATAGTTCCGTTCCCTCCTTCCCTTCCCTAGTCATACTTTGCTTTCTCTCTACTTTTCTCGATCTTCGTTTATCGTACTTCAAGCACCTTCAACCAGTCTCTCCCTCCACCTCCTCTTCCATCCATCTCCACTCCTTCCTCACCATACTTCAATAGCGCTCATCCCTTCAATGTAAACTTTGCGCCTATTTTAACTCTGTCGCGAGTACTTTGAAACCGGATATATTGACATATTGAAATATTATGCGTTGTTTTTCGAGTCGGTCGTGTTTCTGAAACCGGATATATTGATATATATATTTTAGTTTTTATACGCCCACTCATATAGGACCTGACCGCTCTCTCTCTCCCTCCCTCAGCCCCAAGTAACTGTTCGAGGTCTGTGTGAGCCTCTTTGCAATAAATTCGTGAATGTTGTATGTTGTGTTTTGTGTGCCGAATTATGTTTCGATTTGTATTCTTATCAGTGTTAGAACACATGTTTGTTATTGTCTTTCGCATTGTTGATATAGGTCAGCATGTGCTTTAGTTGGCAGAGTTGCCATTTCATTATATTAATATTGTTTTTGCTGCATGTTTTATTATTATAATATATTATAATATATAGTTCAGTGAGAATCCACAAGGTCTTCTCTGAATGCTCTTTGTTTTCTTCTTTAAGGATGTGGGTCCCTGCAATTGCACCAGAGGTGGTACCCTTATATTATATTATATTATATATATATATATATATATATATATATATATATATATATATATATATATATATATATATATATATATATAATCACTAAATGCAAAACCCTTGAGGTATCGACAGTGGAAATAACCATGAATGAAAATCCAATGTACACAATTGTTTATTTCTATTTAAAGACAAAAAACATTATCCCTATCATAGGAGGTTTTAGAGTCTGAATATATTTATGTTTGACATTTGCCCGTCCGTCGGTCTGAGCGAGTCCGTGTCTGTCGTGCTGCTTTATAAGCCTGCACCATCTTGATCGACAATCTTCCAGAGCTACGTGAAAGGAATTGAATATAAGAGTATTTCTTTACCTTAGTCCCCCTCTTTCTAGCTGATGACAATTTGAGCACCAATGTGGCACACACACACACACACACACACACACACACACACACACACACACACACACACACACACACACACACACACACACACACACCGCGCGCGCGCGCGTGCGCGCTTGCGCACGCAAACGTCAACACATTTGCATACTTGCGCGCGCGTGCACGCAAACATACACCCGACACTACATGGCTCTGCGACTGATGGACAGTGTTTGTGGGGGTCTTCGTTCCAAGGGCCCGGATTCGATTCCCGAATGAGGCAGAAACAAATGGGTAGTTTCTCTCACTCGATTTCCTGTTCACATAGCTGTAAATTGGTACTTGGGAGGTACAGTATAGCTGCTACGGGCTACATCCTGGGAATGTGTACTCACCTGTTTCTGCCTGCAGGATCAAGCATTAGCTCTTGGACCCTGTCTTTCTAGCCGCCAGTTGCTTAGTGCAGTAACTCCTGACCTATTTCCCTATCATGTCTACTTTTAGAATTATGAAGAGAGTATTTTCATAACCTGTTCCTCTAGTTAATTCCATTTTCCCACTGCTTTCTCGCTAAATTAAGACGTTCTAAGTTCTCTGACTCTTCTGAGTTTTAAGCTTCCACCGAAACCCTCTTAAGTGTGAATATTTCATCTAGTTCCACTCTATTAATTCCCCTAAGTATTTTATACGTCTTTCTCAAGTCTCATCTGTGCGAGCGAGAGAGAACGCGAGAGAGCAATGGAGAGAATTAGGTCGGGAGTCAGTACATTAAAGTACAACGGTTATAAAGCCAAGGCCCAAGAACTAACATCGAGCCGTTAACTCTTGGGCCTTACTCACGTATGTGCATACGGCCCAAGTAGTACATCTAGGCGAGATGTACTCACCAAGATGCAGTAGGTGAGTACATCTATGCAAAATGTATATCTAGGCAAGATGTAATTGCCTAGATGAGTGCACCTTAAATGAGTAAAACCAACGTGAGACTAGTCCTAGAATATGCAAATTCCGTTGTGGAGCCCCACCTAAAATAAAGCAAATGCCAAAAACTTGAAAAGACTTACGACGAGGCTTGAACCAATTAGAATTACATGTGACGAGGAAGGAAGAAAAGCTAGACAAACTTGAGCGTCAGGCGCTGGAAAAGGAAAGCTGGAGATGAGACATGGTTGATATATCCAACTGATGAAATGACAGGGGTGAAAAATAAGTTAAATATTCTCATTGACCATCAGTATAACAAGAGAAAAAATGATGGAAGGTGGAGACACAGATGTGATACGACATTTCCCATTGTCAGGAATATGAAGCCTATTAGGCTTATTTAGATTTCCACGGCTAGGCCAACAGCTGACCCTTAACAAAATGCAGGCCAAAACAGTTGCCTAACTCCCATATATTCATTACCTGCTAGGTGAGCAGAGGCATCAGGTGTGAGGACACTTGAAGAGTGGCGGAGTCATGCTTGCAGTTGAGCCCAAAGTAGAGAGCAGTTGGCTGCTAGTAAAGGAGGAAGGGAAGGTGACGAGCAATACGGGCACAATGGGCTTGGGGAGTAAACAAGAGCAAATTGGAAACAAATTTTCAAGGTGATAGGAAGTAATTGCAATTTGCAATGCATTTTATATTAGGGAGAAAATAACGAGGGAACATATCACCGCTAAGAACAACATCTGTAGGACAGGGGTGGGGGTGGGGGAGGGGGGGAATGCTGCTGCTGCTGTTGTTAATGATGTACAGGAGGGGACGGGGTCAGGCCCCCCCACACCCCATCATTTCCTCCGGGGCCACGTCAGGGAGCGGCTGGCTAGCTGACCCATCCTCCGGCCTTGCCCTCAGGGTGTACAGATGGGCCGTCACAGCTGGTGGATGGTTGTAGTGGTGGCTTGATATGCAGACGATGAGCCACAATAACGTGGCTAAGATATGAAGACTAAACCCCCACACACCAGAAAATGAGGAGACGACGAGGTTTTGGTCTGAGCTGGACCATTATCTCGTCGATTGGGATGAGACTAGGTCGTGGTGGTTGTTTTAGATTCAGCTACTAGGAACACAAAGTTCAGAGTAGCGGACTTACCTGGTAGAAGAGCGGGGCTGTAACTACGCATACATGCGCGAAAAAAAACACATGTGAAAAATAGAGAATGCTAAACGCGTTTTCTGCTCAATGTGCCTTCATCGGAGCATTTCAGAATGAAGGTAAGGGTGGGTAAGAGGGGGGAGGGAGGGAGGGTAAGAGGGGGGAGGGAGGGTAAGAGGGAGGGAAAGAGGGAGTGAAGTTAGGTTTAAATTAATAAGTGGTATTGTATAGCGTGTCATGATATAATATAGTTGGTTTATACCTACGCTGAAGTCAATGGAATAAACATTTTTTGGGATGAACGAAATATATACAATTCTATAAACGTACACTATTAAATTCCTTATTTTCCAGGCTTTCTGAAAAACCACTTTAATTGATTTTTCGAGCACCTCTGTGTACATGTGCCCTGGCAGATATATGTAAACAACCTAACAGTTCCAATCTACAAAAGTGGCAGCAGGAAGACCCAATTGATTTTTCTAATTGATCTGTATAGATCAATATAGATCTGTATATAGATCTGTATCATTGACAAGTTTAATAGTCAAAATACTGAAACAAAATATTTAAAACCGAATGGGAAGAACACCTGGAGAAAATTTATATAATGACAGTATGGTTTTCGATGTCTTCGCCTAGTTGTACTCACTTGGTTGTGCTTGCAGGGGTTGAGTTTTGGCACTTTGGTCCCGCCTCTCAACTGCCAACCAATCAACTTTGTGTACAGATTTCTGAGCCTTTTGAGCTCTATCGTATCTACATCTGAAACTGTGTATGATGTCTGCCTCCACCACATCACTTCCTAATGAATTCCATTTATTAACTATACTGACATTACAAAAAAGTTCTTTCTAATGCCTCTATGACTAATTTGGGTACTCTGTTTCCACCTGTGTTCCCTAACTTGTGTGTAGCTGTGTTTGTGTATGGCTGAATTCCTTTGTATTAAAGTTCATTCGACAATTTTGCTTCGAGTTTTGGACTCAAATATTTTAAATTTAATTTTTGTATTTATATTTTAATGATATTGACATTATATTTATATTGGAATATTCTATGGTTTGATTTTAAACATGTAAAGAACGATTGAATGTTTCCATATTGTGACAGCTTGATAATGTACACAAAAGTATCATTGATATATTAGTTGTGTGCGCAATTTCTTCAACAATAATGCATGTAAGCATTAACATAGTCAATGTTTTTCTTCCTTTTAAATTAAAATGCTAGTGCATAATAAAGCCTTTCTGGTGGTTATTGATCGCCGAGTTAACCCTTATAAACTGCATTTCCCAGCACAATATCGTAGAATCAATTTAAATGCAGTGATTAATGCCGATGGGACGAGGTTCAGAATTGTCACAAGCTGCAAAACTGAGTTTAATTAAACAAACGAGGGTGAATGAGAGACATGACAACAGGCAAACGTATGACAACAGGCAGACGTATGACAACAGGCAGACGTATGACAACAGGCAGACGTATGACAGAACAACTGTATTCATTCTAAATTAAAAAAATCCAGAACGATACATGAAACAAAATATTTTGCAGCCTAACAGGTAAGTTTAATATTCTATATTTAATATACTATATTATATTTTAATATTTAATACAAGGGAAAACAAGCTGAGGTATTGGTGACATTGACAGCCGAGGTAAACGGTTGACCCGTAACAACCTCAAATGAAAGTGATTGTCGGTACTAATTGGATATTAAAACACTACTTCAGGTGATCACAGATGCCTGTAGATCGTTAAAAATGATCCACAAGTGATTGTGTTCATAAATGGTGACAGGTGATTCCAGTTGGTAGCAATCGGCCTTGAAGGAGGAGGAGGAGATGCAGCATCCGGAGGAGCCTTGTGGGGCACCCGCGTGCGCTTGCATTATTCGCCCTCCTGGGCTAAGGTATGCTGAACTCTGTAGTTACTATATGAGTACCGGAACACTTGATGATATATTGGACTTGTATCCAAGATTGACCATGTAATATATCATTTACTCAATGTTATATGATGTAACTATATAACCTGAGCTTGTAAAAGCACCTTCATCACCTTCAGTGATTAAGTGCTTAATTGCACACTAGTTTCTTTATCAGCTATCTCACCCTGTCAGAGTAAATGAGACAGATGTATGTGAATGCATGTGTGTGTATATGTATGTATATGTATGGGTATAAAGTATATATGGAAGCTGATCAGAATTACATTTCACCTTTGTGAATGTACATTAATGACACTATGTAAAAGACACATCAAACACTTTATGTAGGGCATACGTAAATCTGTGTATCTATGTATTTACGTATGTAGGTTAGCTTAGCATTTTAAAAGCACCGAATCACCTTCTGTGGTTGAGTGTTCAATTAACCCCTGAACTCTACGTTTAACATTTCTCTAACCCTGTCCATGGAGGACAGAAGAAAATGTATATATGCTGGTTAGCATTGTAAATGTGTGGCCACGTCTGTGGTAGAGAAATAATAATAAAAAAAAAAAAAAAAAAAAAAAAAAAAAAAACTTGCATTATCTTCTCCTGCCATCCCTATATATATTGTATAGTTAATTTATTTTGTTGCAAATTTCATTACACAATATACGTTACAACATTGGTTACATACAAGGTATACAAAGTTAGTTGTCACAGGTTGTAGAGCTTAGAACAGCTCAAACAAAAATTAATAATATATATATATATATATATATATATATATATATATATATATATATATATATATATATATATATATATATATATATATATATTGTGACGGTAACGCGTTGGTGTTCGGCTGTTCAAAGCTAGGGGTATGGCCTCGTCACATAGAATAAAAAAAAATTGAAAATCTGGAACTTCGTCTGTGGTAAGGTAAGGAGAAGAGACACAAAACACAAGTAAATTTTAACAATGAAATTTTAATTACGTTAGATAAACAAAACATGAATAAAATGGACATACAAATTCGTATAATAAAATTAATCAATCAAAATAATAAGAATAATTAAATGGCAAAATGAAAAGTTACGTTAAGACAAGTGAGCAATAACAAGCTGTGCAATATACAATAAAATGAGAGGTGCAGGAATATTGGCTTTAAGCTATCACCTCTCTTAGTACACTTAAGCCAAAGCTCAGTCTACCAGGAAGAAGTGTTAACCATATGAAAGCACTGAATATTCTGAGGACTGAGGTCGTGGCGGTACCAGACATCAAGTAGTATGGGGGGGTGGAGTGCAGTTGCAGCCAGACTGGCGGCCAATCAGCGAGTAGCCGGCAACAAGACAGGTAGTTTGGCGGTTTGAGGCTGAGCAGGTGTCCCTGGCTGCATACGTTTTGCGCTCTGGCAAACCTTGGAGATGATGATGTCGTTGTTGGACATTTCTTTCATAGTAGTTTTATATATTTGTAGTGACGTATTTTTGGAGGGAAGAGCAGGCTCAATCTCTTGAAGGAGATTATCGTCACAATATTATATATATATATATATATATATATATATATATATATATATATATATATATATATATATATATATATATATATATATATATGTCGTACCTAGTAGCCAGAACTCACTTCTCAGCCTACTATGCAAGGCCCGATTTGCCTAATAAGCCAAGTTTTCATGAATTAATTGTTTTTCGACTACCTAACCTACCTAACCTAACATAACTTTTTCGGCTACATAACCCAACCTAACCTATAGAGATAGGTTAGGTTAGGTAGGGTTGGTTAGGTTCGGTCATATATCTACGTTAATTTTAACTCAATGAACAAAAATTGACCTCATACATTATGAAATGGGTAGCTTTATCATTTCATAAGAAAAAATTTAGAGAAAATATATTAATTCAGGAAAACTTGGCTTGTTAGGCAAATCGGGCCATGCATAGTAGGCTGAGAAGTGAGTTCTGGCTACTAGGTACGACATATATATATATATATATATATATATATATATATATATATATATATATATATATATATATATATATATATATACATATATACATATATACATACACACACACACACACACACACACACACACACACACAAGCCTGAATGGTACTCAGGCATATATGCAACCGAAAACTCCACACCCCAGAAGTGACTCGAACCCATACTGCCAGGAGCACTATGCAACTGGTGTACAGGAGACCTTAACCGCTCGACAATCACGACCATACAAAAGATGATGGTAGCCGAGGCTACTTGCATATCCTGCCGATGGAGCTCTGATGGTAATCTTGGGCATGGTATTTTATCATATCGCCTCATTTTTTGGGGCACACGCGAGGAACACAAATGCGAACAAACCTGAATGGCTAGCACCCAAGAGGCGAGCAGTGTGGGGGCGTACTACACCCAAGAGGCGAGCAGTGTGGGGGCGTACTACACCCCAAGAGGCGAGCAGTGTGGGGGCGTACTACACCCAAGAGGCGAGCAGTGTGGGGGCGTCCTACACCCAAGAGGCGAGCAGTGTGGGGGCGTACTACACCCAAGAGGCGAGCAGTGTGGGGGCGTACTACACCCCAAGAGGCGAGCAGTGTGGGGGCGTACTACACCAAGAGGCGAGCAGTGTGGGGGCGTACTACACCCAAGAGGCGAGCAGTGTGGGGGGGCGTACTACACCCAAGAGGCGAGCAGTGTGTGGGCGTACAACACCCAAGAGGCGAGCAGTGTGGGGGCGTACTACACCCAAGAGGCGAGCAGTGTGGGGGGGCGTACTACACCCAAGAGGCGAGCAGTGTGGGGGCGTACTACACCCCAAGAGGCGAGCAGTGTGGGGGCGTACTACACCCCAAGAGGCGAGCAGTGTGGGGGCGTACTACACCCAAGAGGCGAGCAGTGTGGGGGCGTACTACACCCCAAGAGGCGAGGAGTGTGGGGGCGTACTACACCCCAAGAGGCGAGCAGTGTGGGGGCGTACTACACCCCAAGAGGCGAGCAGTGTGGGGGCGTACTACACCCATGAAGCGAGCAGTGTGGGGGCGTACTACACCCATGAAGCGAGCAGTGTGGGGGCGTACTACACCCAAGAAGCGAGCAGTGTGGGCGTACAACACTCAAGGAGCGGCACATGTCGTGCATACCAATAAGTCAGCCCCTTAACATTCAGGTCACACACTGGCCATTATTATTATTTGCCAAAACCGGTCGGAGTCGTATCCCTTGCCGGAAAAAAAATTATTATTTAATCGTCTTCAACAAGTCTGATATAAACTAAAAAGTCTTAAATTCGCCTAAGGTTGTAAATGTCGTAAAACTGACCTTAGGCTGGAATGCACCGTTGGATTTTATGTCGCAAGGAAATTGATCCGTCGTGGATTATGCAACTCGAGATGGATCAGTGATCCGTATTCAATCAAATATTTGCCGTATGCAATTCAACTTTATAAACCTTTTATTCCGCGAAATACAGATACTTGTGTTAAGGTTCACTACACATACTATATGAACATAAGTCCATCTGGGGGGGGGGGGGAGGTCTAAACACGGGGGGGGGGGGAGGTCTAAACACGGGGGGGGGGGGGTGTCCTAACACGGGGGTCTTAACACGGGGGTGTCCTAACACGGGGGTGTCCTAACACAGGGGGTCCTAACACAGGAGGTCCTAACACAGGAGGTCCTAACACAGTGGGTGTCCATAACCCCTTGTGGGCTCGAGAGCCAAGTATCTGGTGCATAGGATTCGACCTCTGAACAACTTTACGAAAATACCATTCGTTGTAACTAGTTGTGAATTCGTGATTTGCTGTTTCTGTATAATTGATAAAATCAGTTTTTAATTTATTTCGGATATTCTGCTCCTATCAATGCTTATTTGATGTAAAACCAAGCTGTTGACATGTTTTATAGTTATACTGGTAATGGTGGTGGTCATTTCAGCAATCTAGCCAAGGTGACGTTGGTACAGATTGTGATTCCATTAATCCACTGGGATTCTATAATCGTGAAAATGGTTGAGAACCCCGTACTCTGATAAATAATATAACCGATGAGCGAACCGCCATGAATTACCTCACGAATGTTAATTACGACTGGCATGCAGGTTGAAGATATGCAAAATTCACTTAACAAAACCTTTGTTGCAAAAATTCGTGTGTTTGTTAACGATAGGCCTATGAGGACAACTTGAAATAGTTGGTCATTTTAGTGACTGAAGCTCAAAGCAATACATGCAGCGTCCCGCAAACACAGAAAAAAGGCCTTTGAAATATGTAGATTTGACCTGAATTCCCCCAGCGGTTAAGGGACAAAATTAAACTTAGAAATAATGGATTGAGATGAGACAAGGCCTCTATGCCGGTGCGAAGGACCTTGCATGTAACAACGAACGGCTGAGATCAAGTTAATCTCTCCACTCTGTAGCGATACTCCTAGCTATTGTGTAGCGATACTCGCAGCTGTATTCTGTATTATGGTAGAAGCATAGCGTTTTCCCATTTTATTTTTGTACTTCAGTTAGTTCATTTATTATGCACCCCATACCCATCTTGTGGGCGGTAGTGGAAAGGGTTACAGAGGCACATAATGGACTCAGGGACTGAATCCCACAATTCATTTAGCTAAGCAAGTTACAATCTTGATGAGCTAGTTACAAAATTCAATACACGTCGTCACATCAACAATGGGTTCGAGTACTTCGTGTACTTCACAGCAACAGATATTTCCACTAGCCCTTTTGCTATTCAATGTTTACGATTATTTCAAGGATCTTAATGTTTTTAAAGAGTTCAATAAGCTTTATGCAGGAAAAGCGTGGGTGCGGAGGGTTGTCATTGTATATGACGACAAATAATTAAATGAAGGAGCCCAACACCAAACACTCGCGTTCGCGCGCACGGCAGGAGTAAATAATTTAACTGGAGGTATCAACACTTAGAGTGCATTAGTCAGCCCGACGTGAAGAGCATATATACGAGCTTGTTGCACCCGGTGAAAAACGCCCACTCGTACATTTGATGTGTCTCATGGTCACCCCCACACTAAGGGTCTATGTGCGCGCGTGCGTGCGCGGAAGGGTGCGTGCATGGGTGCGTGCATGCGTACGTGCATGTGTGCGTGCATGCGTGCGTGCATGCGTGCGTGCATGCGTGCGTGCATGCGTGCGTGCATGCGTGCGTGCATGCGTGCGTGCATGTGTGCGTGCATGTGTGCGTGCATGTGTGCGTGCATGTGTGCGTGCATGTGTGCGTGCATGTGTGCGTGCATGTGTGCGTGCGTGCGTCGCGCGTGACCATACAAGAGAAAGAGAAAATAGTTTGGAATTCAGTACATTAGACAATCAATGATTAGAAAGATGGGGCCCCAAGAGCTAACAGCTCGATCATACAGGCACAAATAACATTCGCACAGAGAGTTGGGGATGGGGGGGGCGGTATGAGGGAGAGGAGGAAGGGGTTCTCGTCCAACATCGGGAAGCGGGACATCAGAGGCTGGTGTGACAAACGAGACCTCTTCATCAAGTCTCCAGGAGAGTCAGCACCGTGGGTCCCGTGACTCTCCGCGCCCTGGTACACAAAGCAGTCTGCCCTGAGAATTATCGCGCCACTAAGCGCCCTCTCACGGAGGGCTATATCAGTCAATTACACGCATTTTCTTATGTGTATGTCTGTATATTTTTACCCTGATTTAAATGTGGCATTTTAATCTGTTATGCCGTTTGATATCGTCGTGCTTCTGGGAACGCTCTGCGGACTTGTGTGTGTGTGTGTGTGTGTGTGTGTGTGTGTGTGTGTGTGTGTGTGTGTGTGTATGTGTGTGTATGTGTGTGTGTGTGTGTGTGTGTGTGTGTGTGTGTGTGTGTGTGTGTGTGTGGTTGGTTGGTTGGTTGGTTGGTTGGTTGGTTGGTTGGTTGGTTGGTTGGTTGGTTTGTTGGTTTGTTGGTTGGTTGGTTGGTTTGTTGGTTGGTTGGTTGATTGGTTAGTGGGTGTGTGGTTGGTTGGTTAGTGAGTGGGTGTTGTGTGGGGGGGGGGGGGGGGGGGAGGGTTGCCTGAACCGGCAAACGTGGCTTTTCCCCCTTAGATATAGAACAACAACTGCTCATCTCACCCGGTAATGAGGTCGACTCTACCTAAGTATACCTCGTCAGAGGTCCACATGCGGTACACCCGACAGAGAGAGTGCATCTTCTGCCAAACTGTCACAAAAATGCCATTACTTCACTATCTTCTGGAATGTGAAGCAACCAATGACCTTAGAAGAGCTTTAAGAGTTCCTGAATCATGCAGTGGCCACCCTGAAGCCATCAACACAGTCACTCTCCTGGTCAACAAAGGTGTCCAGCAGCTGGACACCCTCATAAAGACTGAAGCAGTATCCTCCCCCGCGATAACAGCTTGATGGTTAAATGCAACCTCAGAATACTGAGAAAAAAAAATTGTACCACTTACGGGCTATTCATGCCCGTGCCACCTCTTGGGTGGCTTAATCTTTATCAATCAATCAATCATGCGGTACAGACGACTGGGACTGGTCGAGGTGCGCCAACCACGATGTCTTAACCCCGCTCGATATTAACATGTACTCAGAGGGAGGCGATGTGCGCTGGCTGAGCTGGTTACAGTGATGCTGAATCAATCCCCGCCGTTATATTTGTCATGCTAGTCGTTTAGAGATTCACTGCCCTAAATCTCCAGGAACAGACGGACAAATGGAGGTCAGAACTTAACTCCAAATGTAATGAAAATGAGAGCGAAAGAAGACAGAAAGAAGACACGGAATAAATTGTCTAATTCAGTATACCTAGATCATAAAAGTATGTGTGTACACGTCTGATACCATACTACTTGTGTAAAGGAGGAATGTATATATTTATCTCTCAGAATGTTCGATAATACGTTTATTGTTTGTGATGTGTGTCTATGTATGTATTAACACGATGTACTGAACGGGGGTGAGAATAGCTTGAGCTACCTCATCCCTTTGTGTGTATTTTACCTCAATAAACTTATTTCAATTTCAACACACGGAAAAATACGATTAAAGGAGCTACAAAGACCCAGAGAGAAAATAATTTGGGAGCGGCTATTTACCCAACCCTGCCACCAGAGGCGCATATAAACAGGATAACTCAGGGCATTATCCGGAAAACTGGAACAGTAGTCAATAGAGTCGGTTTGTATCTGATTTTTCCCGGGTTTGATACCTTGGCCAGATCTAATGCACCTGTTCACCTACCAGTAAATACGTACTACATATATACACAGGTATTGTGGCTTGCATTCATGGAAAAAAAAACTAAACTATAAAACTATCAATGGATAATTGTAAAGGTTTACGGGAAGATTTACTCAACCACTTAGGATGGTCAGTTCAGCGACGGCCTCTCTTACTGCAAGCCTGCGTTCGATCCCCGACGGTTAAATTGGTTGGGCACCAATCCTTCCCTCCATCCCAGATCCTTGTCCTCATATCCCTTCCAAGTGCTATATTATGATGATGAGTAAAAAAGTGCTATATTTGTCCTTCGGATGTGAATGATGATTACGACTTCAGTATTTCAGGACGAAGGTCGGTGGCTGTGAGCCCGAGGATGGAGGATGCGACTACTCTGGGTCGGGAAGGCTCGCCCACACTCGTGGGGGAGTGCTACTGCAGAGGCAGAGGTTCCTCTAGCTTGGCCCACGGCGGGTTTCCTCCGGGCCTCTGCAGTCCTCCTATGTCATTTACGAAGTTATGTTAGATTTGGTTAGGTTAAGATAGGTTAGGTAGGGTTGGTTTGGTTAGGTAGGGTTGGTTTGGTTAGGTAGGGTTGGTTAGGTTAGGACATTTATCTACCTTAATTTTAACTCAATTAAAAAAAATATAACTCATACATAATGAAATGGATAGCTTCATCATTTCATAAGAAACAATTTACAACCTGTCCTCTTAAAAATAACGTCGCTTTTGACTGTTTGCCCGTATGGCCGAAAGTGGACGTTATTTAAAAATGAAAAAAAAAAAAATGAAAATAAATTTGGGATTTTTTTTTGTTTTCAACAACGGTAAGTTAAGGGTCATCTGATAGGTTAGGTGAGCAGGAAATTCTCAAAGTTTCAAAACGTTATGAAAAACGCTAATTGAAACTTTCCTCTTCTAACCTCACGGAGTAAGCTGGACGACTCAAACAGAAAACGGGAGAGTAAGTCACTTTTGCGAGTCGATTTCATTTCAAATTACGTCCAAATTTGGTCATAGCGCGCATACGAGTCAAAAGTGACGTCATTTTTAAGAGGACGGGTTGCTGTCACACGGGCCCCTGTGGTGTGACTGCTTTTCCAAGTTGAACGGTCCTGAGCAAGCGACTCCCAAGAATTGGCGAGGGTCTTTGAGGGTCAACTCGAGGCAGTCCTTGAATCGTTTCTTCTGCTCCCAACAGTACGCATGCCCAGGTGTAATTGTCCATTTACAGCTGTTTAGGTAATTGACTGTCAGACATTCTGACAAGGCTGCCTGTAGTTTTCTGTAAGAGGGGGGTAGACGCTGATGCCGGCCTTTTCCAGGACCTCCGTGTCTGAGCTTTTGTCCTGCCACCTGATGTGAAGGAGTCTGGGAAAATAGGTCAAGTGGAAGTGATTAAGTTGTTTGGTGTGTGTGTGTGTGTGCTGTAGATAATCCAGGTTTTACAGGCATAGAGAAGGGTGGTGGGTACCACTGCACGGTAGACCTTCAGTTTGGTGGTAAGGCTGAGGCCCTCCTCTGCTAGACATTCTCACAAAATCTTCCAAAGGCAGCGCTGGCCTTGGCGATCCCGTTGTTAACTTCTACATCTATTATCCACCGCCCTTGAGAGTATGGTGCCAAGATAGAAGTCCATTTCCTACTGCATCATTTGCTCTGTGCTGGCGTTGAGGGTGCAGTCATCAGTGAACAGGAAGTCTTCACCATTTACCTTCAGGTAAAGTAACGTTTCCTTCACTTTTGTAACGGCCTGTAGGGGCCTGAAGTTGAACAGCCCACCGTCAGTCCTGTCTCTGATGGGCATTCCACAGTAGCAATCACGAAGGCATCAGTGAGCATGACCGAGAATACCATGCTGAAGAGTGTTGGAGCGAGAACGTAACCCTGCTGAACACTGTTCGTCACCGGGATGGCTTTTGACTGTTACCATCATCTAATACTTTCGCCATCATGACTCTTCCGGACAATCACAGCGAATTTGCCAGGACAGTCAGGACTCTGCTGACCGTATCGAAGACCTTAGTCAAGTCGATGAAGGTCATGAAGAGGTCGTTATGCTGCTCTTGGCATTTTTCATGGAGCTGGCGTGCGGCAAATATCATATGAACAGTTCTGCGTTCTGCGCTGAAGTTGCGTTGGTTTACAGGGAGGATTTATTATTAACATCTATATTGACAAAAACTAATTACAATATTGCCTAATCTGAGGAATTCAATTAAGTCTTATTAGAGTGAGAATATAATGCTGGTATTCACTGTCACACAAGACAGAGGGTCATACACAAGACAATAGGTCTAAACTGTAGGCTGAAGCACATATTACAGTCAATGTTGTAATTACATGGTTGCAATCAATGTTTCACTGTACGAATATGTAAATACAATTTTTTATTGTGCACTGCCACGCAAAGGCAGGGATGAATACATCCCTGGGTAGAAGATGCAGCTTAAAAATAATATAAATAAAATTGTTTTTCATTCTTTAAGATAGACAAGCAAAATTAGGATAAATTGTTAGGATGTCGTCCAGTACACCAGATTCAGGGTGTACACCAACCGCCGCCTCCAACACCTTTCTCAGGGTGTTGAAGGAGGCTGTTAAGCAGGATACGAGCCTAGATGGACAGGAGTGAGATGCCCTGGTGATTATCACATGACTGCCGATTGCCTTTCCTCTTTTAGATGTGAACTATGCTGGCATCTTTTAACTGTTAAGGGACCTCACCTTCATTCCACATGGACTGGAAGAGCTTTGTCAGTTTCTGCATCATGTTGTATTGTGTTGTATATCCATACTGATTTAATACTTTCTCCTCATAATTACCTTGCCACAAAATTAGTGTCTGAATTTAGTGGATTGAGCTTCCAGAAGAGGATAAATCAGGATAAATCTCAAAGCCTTAGAGGAGAGGAGAAGCAGAGAGGATTGGATCATTATACATACAATTTTGAGACGAATGAAAAAGGTTGAGAAGAACCGCTTCTTTACTTTGAAAAAAACTATGACGAGGAAGAATTAATATACTCGTAACCTGTACGAGGTGTTATTAACCGGTATATGTACTGTAGAAAGCAGCCGTTGAAGCCATCCAGCCAGCCAGCCACACACAGGGGCACAGGGGCACACACGCACGCACACGCACACGCACACACACAAATAGGTGAGTACACGTCTTACTCGAAGAACAGGTGCGACAAAGATAGAATACCAGGAAAGTTATGCAGTCGTACCTTGTATAAAAAGGCTAATAACCACCACTAGTATAGTGCACCACCATCACAATCAACACTCGCTATACTACAACCAGCAAGCATTACGGTTGTACACCACCACCACCACAATTAACCATAACCCCGAGCACCACACCAAGCAACAACAGCCTCGTCCAAACACAGTTTACATGTGTAAGTCAAGAAAGTCCTAATATTTAAAGCCTGAATTCTAAATATTGAACTCTTTAGCTCGTCAAGATGTATGTGGCTGCCCAGTAACCATGCAAGCGCATTAAACCACAGCTATAAAATGTTTAAGATGAATTGAGGCTTCCCTTGCTCAGTAGTAGTAGATTATTATTATTTATATTATATATATATATATATATATATATATATATATATATATATATATATATATATATATATATATATATATATATATATATATATATATTTGGCAGCAGTCTTTCGTGTAAACATATATTGTTGAATATGACCGAAAAGGTAAGATTAATTATTCTAACACGAATTTTCTCAATATTTCTTATGTTTTTCTTCACTGTCGGTGGTAATAAAAATATCAATTCTCCAAAATTCATTTTTTAATTGTCTGACGCCTGAACGCGTTTCGCAATGCTTATTACATTTTCAAAGACTTAATTTACACACAGATTCATCGAACATATACTCATTTTGAATGAGATGATATGGTACAAAGTTTTGGGTGAGGTGAACAAATTTATGACAAACACAAGACAGAACACGAAACAATGGGTATAAATTGGATATGAGAACTGCAGAAGGCCTATTGGCCCATACCTCCTCTTGTTGCTTCTATATTGGTTCGGGGTCTTGAAGTGGGTAGAATATAGTTGTGCATTAATTGGCTGTTGATTGCTGGTGTTGACTTTTTGATTTGTAGTGCCTCACTGATGTCGAGCCGCCTGCTATCACTGTACCTATCGATGATTTCTGTGTTGTTTGTTAAGATTTCTCTGGTGACGGTCTGGTTCTGAGAAGAGATTATATGCTCCTTGATGGAGCCCTGTTGCTTAGGCATTGTTAATCGCCTGGAAAGAGACGTTGTTGTCTTGCCTATATACTGAGTTCTTTGGGGCTTGCAGTCCCCAAGTGGGCATTTAAAGGCATAGACGACGTTGGTCTCCTTTAAGGCATTCTGCTTGGTATCTGGAGAGTTTCTCAGTAGAAGATTGGCCACTGACGAATTTGGGTCAAACCACAACGCTGTAAATGCTTCACTTAAGTACTACAAATACAAATAATCGCCAACAGAACCTAAACACCTAACCTAATCTATGCCTATATACGCACAACATGCTAATATTAATTTATATATCAGAGAAAATTTTGTTTTGTATTAACAGCATGTTAAAATTTATGAATGCGTCTGTGGGGGTCTACCGCTGGATGGAATGGACTTGAGTCGAGGCGGGTTGAAAGGTTAGAGTTCGCACTGCGGCGCAGGAAAATCTCTGGCGCCACAATTTTGTGTCGTACTACATTCCACTCTGTATACATTTTTGAAATTAAATAATGTATGGTTTAATTTTTTTTATAATTTTGCCCCGAGGGGCGAGTTTATTGGGCAGCGCCACCCATCTTGTGAGTGGACACACCGCCATAGTGACAGTATTGGGCAGCGCCACCCATCTTGTGAGTGGACACACCGCCATAGTGACAGTATTGGGCAGCGCCACCCATCTTGTGAGTGGACACACCGCCATAGTGACAGTATTGGGCAGCGCCACCCATCTTGTGAGTGGACACACCGCCATAGTGACAGTATTGGGCAGCGCCACCCATCTTGTGAGTGGACACACCGCCATAGCAGCATGTACAACACTCCCCAATAGAAAGAAAACCCGCTGGGTTGTTCATCCTGTCACTTGTACCCAGACACAGCTGGGACTTGCTTAACTGTCTCAAGTGAACAGCTCCTCAAACAAGAAGATTAACATCTATCAACCCTTAAAAGCTTACGTTATCTTGCGGGTGCAAAATGGGGAAATCTTTTAAGAACAGTATCAATATTTGACAAATAGTGTTTTCCTAACTCAAACAATGTGGGGTTTATTATTCTACACATACTTCTGATGTCTCTCAGGTGTTCACATTCACGTAGATAGTGGTCAAGGCGGTGTCCATCACTCTCACCACAGATTCATGGTGTTACGCTACTTCCCCCCCCCCCACCATCCCTACCCCCATCACCACCACCATCCCCCGCACCACCACCACCATCCCCCACACCATCACCACCATCCCCCGCACCGCCCTAATCACCTGTTGCCTTATAAACAGGTGTTCTCCCATCACACTAAGGTATCATTTTATCGTTAATTATCCCGTAAACAGGCGCGTTTGCATGAAGCTAACAGCATATATATCTGGTCTTTATATATACCATCATGCCTTTTTTTCTGGTCAATGGTTCAAAAAAGCCAAGAAACTCTTGAGCATTCTACCTTTTCATCGAGCGCAAAAGTCATGAAAATGTTCACTGGAAGTTTGCACAGTACACAGCCAATATCCATAATTAGCGGAGGGCGATACTTGTTTTACATGTACCACAGGGGAAGGGGGTGGCGGCGCCACAGGGGAAGGGGGTGGCGGCGCCACAGGGGAAGGGGGTGGCGGCGCCACAGGGGAAGGGGGTGGCGGCGCCACAGGGGAAGGGGGTGGCGGCGCCACAGGGGAAGGGGACGTGGTACCTCAGGTCTCTGCCCAATTATCAACATCACATAATAAGAGCAAAATCACTTCACGTTCAGACAAAATCAAATTATATTAAGAAACATTTACGTCGCAAAACAACTGCGTCTACCTGAACCCTACACCCGGGCTCTCATTGGTCGCTTACCTGGTAGTTGCTGTCTATTCCCCTCCTCCTCTTTATCCTCTATCTCCCATTTCATTTCCTTAGCCTCCTGTTTCTCCTCTGTCTTACATTTTCCCCCACCTACATTTTCTCCTTTTCTTGCTGCTGCTGCACCTAGTACAACTGCGTCTCCTCCTCCAACTTCTCTTTTTCCTTCACTATTTCTCATCCCACTTTTCTTCAACAATTACTAAGACTCCTGCTACGCTGCCGCCCTCTCGTTCACTCCTGTGCATTCTTTCACACCCAAAACACAACAAAATGTTGGACGGAACCTTTAAAGGGAGCTCCAGTGAGACACTGGTGGTGCGGAACCCGGGTTTAAGAGGCGGATTAACGAGGCCATTACGCAGTTTCGGGAAATAACCGCCTTATGGGGCGGTAAACTGGGAAATTAACCATAATTACTTGGAGCTGTCAGGCCGGGTTTCATTCATAGTCGGGGCAATAACGCGGTGTGTTTTAAGACGGGCGCCAAGTGCATGGATATGGATATTTTATATTATATATTTTATATTATATATTATATATTATATATAATATATTATATTATATATATTATACATATATCTTTTTAGGAGAGGGGAATTGTTTTCTTTCTTAATAGTTTTACCAGAATGACAGCCATGCAGCCTATTCCGTCATGCACGACGATTTGAGTGTGCAAATGTATTAAGTTGAGCTTCAGCTCCTCACCCTTTTGCTTTAGAATCTACTGATCTTAACATGTAAATAATCTTCGTTACATTGCTATCTATTTTATAAAAAAAAAACATTTAATAAACATGCCCATTACAGTTTTATTTTTTCTATCTCGTATGCGTGTGTGTGTACTCTCCTAATTTTAAATTTTAAATTTTGCCCGAGGGGCGACTTTGTTGGGCATGCATTAGGTAGTGATGTGGTGGAGGCTGACTCCATACACAGTTTCAAGTGAAGATATGATAGAGCCCAATAGGCTCAGGAACTTGTACACCTGTTGATTGACGGTTGAGTAGCGGGACCAAAGAGCCAGAGCTCAACCTTCGCAAGCACAATTAGGCGAGTACACACACAATTATGTCATATATAAGTTTCCCCAGCTCGTCTCTCTCCAACCACCTCTTGTAGACTGTGATCTTGTCTATTCTCATTATGCACTCCGTCTTTTAATTTAACGTATACTCTGCCTAAGGCCAAAGACAGTCGTACACGAAAATGGTAGCAGCTCGCGAAATTGACGTAACATCCCGTTTTCTGTTTGTGGATCCCTCTAGTTAGGTTACGGCCCTTCAGAACGGCAGTGAGAGGGAAAGGGGGGGGGGTTAGTAAGAGCCTAAGCTACTCTATCCTTTCGAGATGTATTTTTTCTTATCTTAATAAACATACTTGAACTTGAAGAACGGCAGTTTCTTCATGTTGGGAACGCTCGCGAGAACAGGTTGCATTGTGAACATTATCTGTGTTTAGACTGTCCGTTACGCTTAATCTTATTCGACCCTTTTGATTCGCGTCTCCTGGAACGAGTTGAGTTTGGAATCACATCTTATACCATGGGCGGGTCTAGTCTTGCATATCTGTATTTTTTATATTTGTTGTCTGAGAAAGTTTACTAGCTTTTGTGGGGACATTTGCGGCCACTGGAGTGTTTCTGTAATGTTAGCTGTGTAGACTGTTTAGTACCCCCCCCCCATACGAGTACCAAACAGGGAGTATCTACACTTGTGTGTTCTCTGTGCTGGACGTTTTTCTTACCTTTTTTCAGTGGGACTTTTTTGCATTTAATGTATCTATACATTGTATTGATGTTTCAGAGTTCGGTTCCGTTTCCCAGGAAAAATACTGGATAATAATTATGTCCTAAGTAATTATCAAGGAAAGGCACCGGCCAGGGAGACTATGTAGTTAGAATTTTGTCCTAGTCAATGCCCAGATTGATGGTTAAATTGACTAAATGGACAAGCGGGATGGCAACGTTATTGCAATTTTTTGAGTTTTGACTTTAATGATGTTGGGGTCTGAGTAAGTTGTATTTGAGAGGGTAATGTTACTGATTAGGATTAGTTCTTCGTTATTCATGAAGATCGAGTGGAGTGTTAATTACCTCCCTCTAGGTGGTTCAACTATCGGCTGCGTCACCACGAAATTATCAATCTCGTTACCTCTCTGGCGTCTTCTGTCTGGTTTAGGTTACTTCAAGAAAATTTTTCTGGTGCATTCTTCTTCTTATCTATCTTCTTCCACCTCACTTTTGGAAGTTGTTGACATACAAAAAATCATAACTTTCCATCAAGCTTCAAGGGTTATGACCACCAGTGTGGTTCACAGACCACCACCGAGTCGTTACCAGAAGGTTGTGAATCTCGTGTTCCTCTCGTGGAGATAACTTGATAGTGTGACGTTCCTCTCCACCAGCATCTTAGGAACAGCCCCACCGGGGAGCCTGGAGAGCGGGGTCATCTCATCTTGCTAGTGGTCACCAGCGATACTGTCCCGGCTCATCATGCTGGGACGAGTACTGCGCGCTGGCGAGGGCCGCGGACTGGTCGGGGCCTTGCCTGACGCCTGAGTAATGGTAGTGGTATGCAGATGAGTCGCCGCTGACACTGAGGGATGGTTCCGGCCCCCTTCCCCCACCCCTTGAAACTTTAGCAGACTCCGCTCCCCCTCCCAGCTAACTACCCCATGTCCTCGTGTCGCGGTTTCTACACAGAAAAAAAAGTATATTTTTTTAAATTTAAGCACAAACCAAATTGATTGGTCTTTTCAACATAAATATATTTCATTATGCATACCGTTGCAATGTAGCTTTCCTGCATGCCATGATGCTGCCCGTCCCCCCCGTCCCCCCGCCAGAAATATAAATGAACCGTTTTTCACCACCTGGGACTCTTAGGGCATTTGTTTAGGTTGCAATTGGTAAGAAGAAAGTATGTTTTTTATTTATGCAATAATGTAAATTTCTGAGAAGAAAGAGATGTGTTCAACATGGTTGTCATCACTTCCATTATCGCATTGCTTGACGTCTTTAAGTCAAGGGAGAGGCGATGTCAAAGTTATCTGTGATTGGCAGAGAGCTGAAACCACGTCAACCAACCAGTGCTTCAGTCAGTCACTTAATCCGAGAATCTGTATGTCAAAATTTTGTTGCTAAGAACTCGCTCATTGAGCAGCCACTGTGAGGGAATATGCGTTCATGCAATGGTCTCTTTCCGAACACCCTTAGTCACTGAAATGTTGTGGAATGATGGTCTCTTGATGAAGTGTAATGTTGTAAGATATTTCTGTTGTAGTTTGTAAGACATCAGGGACATTACCGCGTCACTTTATAAGGTGACTTACTGTGACTAGATGTCACGACGACCGTGTAAATCTACAAAAGGCAGACTGCAGGTGGCGACTAGTTACGTCGGAAACTATAGGGCAGGTTGAACTGATTATCAGTGACGTGACTTGACCAGCAGGGAGGTGTTCTCTTGACTAAATTGTCAATATAAACACGACTGAAAAAAGTCTATGGTAACCAAACCACACATCGTTGTTTCTACATTTTCTGACGTTTCGGTCCGTCCGGGACCATCATCATGTCGTGTAATCTCATCGTTATGGGCCGTTACTTTTTTTAATTAGGTTTCATTAGTAACGTTAGGTAGAATAACGTAAAACACGCAACCTGTTAGTTGAGAGGACGGGTTGTCCCCACAACCCTCGGGAGCCAAGCGAGGCAGTAAAGTCTATCAGGCTATCACGAGTGCTCTGAGGGACACTTAATATTGCCTTTCTTAACAAAATGAACACTGAAGCTGGTGAATACGTGAAGAACGAGTCAAGAGTCCCTGTTATCAGCCATAATACTAATATCCATCTATGTTCCAGAATTGACTGAGCAACAGTATTATAAGACATTTTCACTTCAGCTAAAGATAGTGTATTGTTGACATTTATAAAGTAAATAGTTTATATTGTCATAATTTATCAGAATTTTTTTATGTTTGGGCTGGCTAAATCATTTATGTTTTACATTGTAGAGTTATGTTCCAAGGTGTGTTTTAGAACCGCGACGCTGTGATTATTCTGGTGCTAGCTCCTACCTACTCACGGTAATTTGGAGTCCCCCATTATCAGTATACTTTGTGTAATAATCCCGGTGTTTGATTCCGGTATTTTCATGCCTTTGTGACCTGCATTTTCATCCCTTTTATAATGTTAAAAAAAAATGATTAGCTCATGGACACAAGTAACCAAGATGCGGATGGAATCCCAACCAGTGTGCCTTTTGATTTCTCAGATTCATCCGGTTTCTGGGATTTACTTGCCCGTAAATGTCATTCGAAAGTGACTTATTAAACAAGTCACTCATGTCGTATTTATTAGACTGGGAGAGAAGGTAAAAGAGGAAGAGGATAAGCTAGACCCGGGCACCACCGGGCACCCCATATAGATATATTCAACAACTTTCTGTTGATAATTGGACGAAACTGTTTGATGTGAAGTATTTCTGATATTTTAAGCTCTCATAGCTACATTGTCTTCATTTAAAGTTACCAATTTATATTCCGTTGTTACTGGGCAGGATATCTGCTAAGGTGTGAAGGGTAGATTAAATTGTTCATGTAATAATCTAAGATGAGGTCTGATAAAGATCTGTTATGCCCTCTGTAATGCTTTTTGCGCTACCGCTCACAGGATGAGTATGGGGTGCACAATAAACTAGCCGCCTCTGGTGGCAACAATCAAATACGTCTGTGAAGACATAATATTTTTAATGTAGGAAACATGTACGAGGGCGGCTACCGTCTCCACGTCCAGCCAACAAACGTCTCTTCCATGTTAGTAAACTTTGGTCTGAACGTTTGGGGACAAGAGTCTCGCCTACGAAGCAAACATCCCTTCCTCCCCGCCTCTTGCTGATGGGGCCATCATCTGATGAAGATGCTCATAGCAAGAGAAGAAATGCTTACGATAAACGTCGCTATATGAAGATGAGTGGCTTTGTTTACCGCCCCATGTCTGTGGACAGTCCCTGGAGACGTCCTCTGCTGCGCCTGCGTCAGAGGAATGGTTTGACTTGGTTTCAAGTGGGTTGTGATCTGATGACATTGATCCGGGTGTGTCTGGGGTGCTGTTGTGCATCAGGGCTGAGTCACTGCACCGTTGTTGGTTGTGGGAGCCCGCTCGGTCTCGGACCAGGCTTTCTGGTTGGTGATCTGATCAACCAGCCTGTTGGATGCCGCTGCTTGCAGTCTGATGTATGAATCATAGCCCGCTTGATCAGGTATCTTTTAGTGGGATTTGTAAAGTTCTCTTTCGATGCCGGGAGAGGTTGAATAGTTATGTCCCCTCATTGTTGAACAGCCTTTGACCATTGATGTTGGGAGAATTCTCTTAACCTACCTATTGCACCTTTGCTTTACAACGGGACTATTTTTGCAATTCCTGCTATGCCTCCTGGTCTCATGAGTGTTATTTCCATGGGCAGGTTTGGATCCAGTTGTTCTTGTTCTCCAGGTGTGAGCCTGTGCTCTGGAGAATACATGTTTAGAAATTTTAAACGCTTTCAATGATTTAGATGTTTTATTGAATTAATTGAATTGAATAAATGAGCGTGCCCAGCCACCCAGTGCACCTCGCCCCCAGCGCGTGCACACCTCGCCCCCAGCGCGTGCACACCTCGCCCCCAGCGCGTGCACACCTCGCCCCCAGCGCGTGCACAGTAATAGTCTGGACGGGATGTTTGTGCATGTCACGAAAGTGATTTGTTTGCCTTCTCTGTAGGGGGCCAGTTGCCCTGTGTAGCCGCGTCAGGCAGGGAACACACTACGCCTCCGCTAGTCCCAAGATAGCCTGTAGGGAGGCTCAGCCTGCTGGGTCTGTCAGGAGGGAGACTCCGTATATTCTCGTCCGTCGACAAGTCCTTAGGGCGATCCTCTGGCGAGGGAGCATCGGTCCATAACCATTAGTTTGTCTTGCTGTTGTGTTTGTACAAGGCTGTTGATCCTCTCATCTTGTGGCCATGATGAAGAGGTCTTATACACCCATTATCAAGGCTCGAGACCAATCACATACACTCGGACCAACTCGGCCTCCCAGTAGAACGTCGCATTTTGACATACTCTACCCAAGGTCAAAAATGATCGTACTAGAAAATGGTAGCGTCTCGCGAAATTTACATACTCTCTCTTTTTCTGTTTTGGGTTCTCTGGTAGGTTAGGATAAGGGCACTTTCAGTGCGACAGTTTCTTGACGTCGGGGAATCTTGGGAGGACTGGCTGGTCGAACATCAGGGACACCAACACCTGGTCCCCCTCGCAAATGAGGGGAATTGTCCCCTCAGCATTTCTTATACGACCAATGACAACGACGACCACCACCAGCAACTTATAACTATTCTCTCTACTTTTCTATTCATCACCGAACTTCACTATTCATCACACCACCCGTCACCAGAGAGCAAATCCTTTACTCTTCATCAAACACGCCACCCATCCACCCGGCCTCAACCCGCCTATCCCCCGCCCTTTGCATTCCCAACACCAATCCCCCTCCTCTAAGCACAATATCAACCCCATCAATAGCCTATTTTCCCCATATCAACACGACTCCTTACCAATAAGCATCCCCACCAGTTCCGCCCCTCCAACACCACTTTCTCCCCCCCCCCTCCCTTCATAACCACCACTCCAATACCACCCCCTCCCTAGGCATCCTACCCACCTTACATGGCAGCCCATTCTCTATTTGCCACAACGTACAAAATACAACGTACTAACGTAACCAGAATCGTACGAACCCAAGCCACCTATGTTAACCTAACTTACCGATGCATAGGAAACGTGGATTTTGGTGAGCTGCTACTTCTGTTAGTCCTCTAATTTGTACGTTGGGGATCATAGCGTATAAAATGAGAGGTATTAGTTGAGAGGAGCCGGTTGAACACCACCCATACCTCCATCCTGCACCCCAACCCCCCACCCCTTTCTCCCTCCTACGTCTCCGTGATCTCCCTTCCACAGCATCACCCTGACCATCCCCCACAACCCTCCAGCACCAATCCCCAACATATCGTCCTCCACCAGCCCCGTCCTGAGCCGCCACCACCACCACCTCTCGTTCCTGGAGCCGGCCTTATGGATGACCCATCATTACTCCCCGGGAGAGTCACGACCTCCGGGGGGAAAATAGACTGGTCAAGACTGGAAGTCGCCGGGGTATTTACGACCCCGAGGAAGTCAAGTGTTTTCTCGCTGATGAATGATGTCATCAAGCTCAGAAAAACTATTATTACTAGTTAATAATACTACTAATTTTACTACCACTACCACCAATTCTTCTACATTTGTTGCTACTTCAACAATACTTCTTATGAAGCTGCTTAGAAGTTGCGTAGAAGTTGCTACTCCTACTGCTAAAAACAACTTTACAAATTATAAACATTGAATAAATAACTACATTGTTGTCTCTACAAGCCTAAATGTTATTTTTTTAGTACTATAACCTTAAACCATTGTTTACAAATATCACTTCCAAAAATACATGTTTACGAACATTAACCCCGCGGCTTCGTTAATGAAAGAAATCTGACCTTATGCTTAAAAACCACTTTCCTCAACAGATGCGTTAACAATACAGCTTCGTTTACAAATGAAACAACAACGTCCTTTGTAAACAAAATCTTAGTTTTATTTATAAAGCCTAACAGTTCTATTTAAAAACAAAACACATCATAATCTGCAAACCATTCTGCAGCATCGTTTACAAAAAAAAAAAAAAACTTTAGTTACAACAAATAAATCACACGTCCGTTTTTGACGTCGCTCGAACATCATGCAAAGCAGATTATATGAGTATGAAAATGCTCCACCCTGGAGCATGACAGATATAAGCAATTCTGTCATGAGCATAATCCTGGGGCATTGGTGAAGCCAGCCCATCAGTGTGTCCGAGGAGCACTGTACAAAATTTTTGACATACAAGCATTACGCAGTATTTTGTGAAATGACGATTCATATTATGTTTAAATTAACTTCTTTTGGGCTTATTTTTTCGTGCCTTCTAAAAAAGATTATTAGAACAAAACGTGAACAACGTTGGCTGCAACAATGTTCACATTTTGTACAATGTTCACCGAACAACCCGTCCTCAGGCTAGTCTAACGAAGGGTTGTTTTGATGAATTATATTGAACAGGATTACAGCACCATACAATGTTCTCAGAGACCGAATCCTAAAGCTCTTAGAGAGAAAGCAATTGACACTTGCCGTAGGCTAAATAGTCACACCTCTTACAGTCATCCACAAAACCAGGCGAGTGATATGGAAGACCCGGAGTCGCATGTTGCCGTCTGACCTTCTCCAACCACCTCATGGAGGGGGAGCGATAACTTACCTGCGGCTAACTTCACATATTTCTGCCTATCGCCACCAAATGAGCATTCGCCACATGAATACGTGATGCCCTCCTAGAAGGCGCATACAGATATCTTCCTTTACATGTGCATAACCTATGTTCAGGATTTCGTTAAAACTGCTGGAAATTCTTAAAATAGAAAAATCGTCCAAATTTACGTTTTAGCAAACACAGACACGAAAAATAATCGGAACAAATGTAAGGTGTGATAAAGTATTCCTACGAGGTCGTTATTCAACACTAAACGACTCCTAACTTAAAGTTACCATGGTGAATAATCCGTCCCATAGAGAGGCTTTTCTTCTCCATAAATATGATATAATTGGCAGGCGGCGAGACGCTGGGCGCGATAACTTAACAGCCGCACCTGAGGTTTACACGCTAGGTGGGCGCTCTGGGGTGTGCTATGCCCGCCCTGTCCGGTGGGCGCTCCAGGGCGCGCTGCCCGCCCGCCCTGTCCGGTGGGCGCTCCGGGGCGCGCTGCCCGCCCGCCCTGTCCGGTGGGCGCTCCGGGGCGCGCTGCCCGCCCGCCCTGTCCGGTGGGCGCTCCGGGGCGCGCTGCCCGCCCGCCCTGTCCGGTGGGCGCTCCGGGGCGCGCTGCCCGCCCGCCCTGTCCGGTGGGCGGTTCGGGGGCGCGCTGGCCGCCCGCCCGCCCTGTCCGATGGGCGCTCCGGGGCGCGCTGGCCGCCCGCCCGCCCTGTCCAGTGGGCGCTCCGGGGCGCGCTGGCCGCCCGCCTGCCCTGTCCGGTGGGCGCTCCGGGGCGCGCTGGCCGCCCGCCCGCCCTGTCCGGTGGGCGCTCCGGGGCGTTCTCTCTACACGCCCAGTGGGCGCTCTATACATCCAGGTGTTCTATACGTACAGTAGACTTTCGTAGGGCGAACCGTTGAACTCTGTACGTTTTCTGTGGTAGTGCGTGTACGTCCCATCATGCGAGCGTTGTACCCAGGCCCAGACTACTTCAGGAGTTCGGTGTATTGTTTCCAGATCAGATGTACCTCACAATTGAGCCAGTTATAATAGGGTATGTAATTGTTTCATCTCTTTCACTGTCTGGGCCACTTGAGGCCACGGTGTGGCTGGGCCACTTGAGGCCAAGGTGTGGCTGGGCCACTTGAGGCCAAGGTGTGGCTGGGCCACTTGAGGCCAAGGTGTGGCTGGTCCACTTGAGGCCAAGGTGTGGCTGGTCCACTTGAGGCCAAGGTATTAGTTTGGTCTACTAGCAAGATATTGTTGGTTTAAATTAACAAATTATGTTACCAGCTCATCAGTGCTGTAACTTATTAAACCCATTATATGCGTTTGTAACCTTTTCCTCTACGGTTCATAGGATTGGTATGGGGTGCATAATTAACTAGCGTCTCTCAGCACAGTTGGCTTCGTTGTCGACTCATAATTGGGAATCCCGGGTACGATTCCTGGGTGGGACAAAAATAGTTGTACACGTTTCCTTTCACTTAATATGTCTGTTCACCCAGCAGTGAATAGTAATCCAGGCGTTAGATGACTGCATGATGATGTGGGGGCTGCTTCCTGGGGGGGGGGGGAAGGGGCTCGCGATGTAAACCTAAAAATGTGCTTGAATAATCTATATTATGGTTATCTATCATATTAGGAATATATATTAGAATTATCTATTATATTAGGAATATATATATTAGGAATATGGATTATTTTTGTATACTCTTGATAATGTGGTGAAACGCGAAAACGGTTCAGAACGTTGGCTTCATTTTGCTGCAAAACCGAATCGTGTTTTTGTAATTATTCTGCATGCATGCATGTGTTTATATATGTATTTTATATATTATATATATGGAAGGGAGTACCACCTCTGGCTGGAAGAAGAGGGACCCATAGCCTCGGAGGAAACCCCACACAACGCATTAGAGGGAATGTTTAGGTCCCCTCCAATACAGTTTATGTGCTTCTCTCTTACCACCCCCTTCCTTTTTATTTGATTTTTTATTTATTATATATACTTAAAGGTTACAAGATGTACATTGGTTGATGCTAAGAGTGCTTAAAGGTTGTGGATCTCTTGAAGCTCATCCGATTCCGGACAGGAACCGAGGACGCAGCAGGCATTTCCCCTCTGGATTGCCACACTGAGGCGCTGAAACAAAAAACTGGCAGCTCTTGGGTCTCTGGTGACGTCAATGAGCTTGGAGCCTAATTCCTTGAGAAATCAAGGAAATTTATATATATATATATATATATATATATATATATACATACATATATATATATATATATATATATATATATATATATATATATACATTATATATATATATATATATATATATATATTATTAAATATGACCGAAAAAGTAAGATTAATAATTCTAACACGAATTTTCTCAATCTTTCGTACATTACGCTTCACTGTTGGAGGTAAATCAAAAATCACTTCTCCAAAATTCATTTTTATTTCTAGTCTGACGCGACACGGGCGCGTTTCGTAAAACTTTACATTTTCAAAGACTTCACAAATACACAACTGATTAGAACTTACGTATCTCTGATTTTATATCTACATTTGAGTGAGGTGGGAGGGGTGATGTGGCATTAACACAAGAGAGAACAAGAGGGGATATTAATAGGGTATTAAAAGTATCAACACAAGACAGAACAGAAACAATGGGTATTGAATAGAAGTGTTTGTAGAAAGCCTATTGGTCCATATTTCTTGATGCTTCTATATTGGAGCGGAGTCTTGAGGTGGGTAGAATATAGTTGTGCAATAATTGGCTGTTGATTGCTGGTGTTGACTTCTTGATGTGTAGTGCCTCGCAAACGTCAAGCCGCCTGCTATCGCTGTATCTATCGATGATTTCTGTGTTGTTTACTAGGATTTCTCTGGCGATGGTTTGGTTATGGGAAGAGATTATATGTTCCTTAATGGAGCCCTGTTGCTTATGCATCGTTAAACGCCTAGAAAGAGATGTTGTTGTCTTGCCTATATACTGGGTTTTTTGGAGCTTACAGTCCCCAAGTGGGCATTTGAAGGCATAGACGACGTTAGTCTCTTTTAAAGCGTTCTGTTTTGTGTCTGGAGAGTTTCTCATGAGTAGGCTGGCCGTTTTTCTGGTTTTATAGTAAATCGTCAGTTGTATCCTCTGATTTTTGTCTGAATCAAAAAAGATTCAGACGTTTTTGTCAGACAAAAATCAGAGGATACAACTGACGATTTACTATAAAACCAGAAAAACGGCCAGCCTACTCATGAGAAACTCTCCAGACACAAAACAGAACGCTTTAAGAGACTAACGTCGTCTATGCCTTCAAATGCCCACTTGGGGACTGTAAGCTCCAAAAAACCCAGTATATAGGCAAGACAACAACATCTCTTTCTAGGCGTTTAACGATGCATAAGCAACAGGGCTCCATTAAGGAACATATAATCTCTTCCCATAACCAAACCATCGCCAGAGAAATCCTAGTAAACAACACAGAAATCATCGATAGATACAGCGATAGCAGGCGGCTTGACGTTTGCGAGGCACTACACATCAAGAAGTCAACACCAGCAATCAACAGCCAATTATTGCACAACTATATTCTACCCACCTCAAGACTCCGCTCCAATATAGAAGCATCAAGAAATATGGACCAATAGGCTTTCTACAAACACTTCTATTCAATACCCATTGTTTCTGTTCTGTCTTGTGTTGATACTTTTAATACCCTATTAATATCCCCTCTTGTTCTGTCTTGTGTTAGTGCCACATCACCCCTCCCACCTCACTCAAATGTAGATATAAAATCAGAGATACGTAAGTTCTAATCAGTTGTGTATTTGTGAAGTCTTTGAAAATGTAAAGTTTTACGAAACGCGCCCGTGTCGCGTCAGACTAGAAATAAAAATGAATTTTGGAGAAGTGATTTTTGATTTACCTCCAACAGTGAAGCGTAATGTACGAAAGATTGAGAAAATTCGTGTTAGAATTATTAATCTTACTTTTTCGGTCATATCTAATAATATATGTCTACAGGAAAGACTGCTACCAAAATATACTAATATATATATATATATATGCATGCATGTATCAATTTTAATTTGAAAACTTTAATTTTTTTCTTACTTCATGGCAATATCTGTGAATTAATGTTACCGCTTTTCAAAACTCACAAACCTTCCGTCGAGTATTTTTGAACCAATCATGTCGATGAAACCCCCTTCACACTCGAGACAATGTAATATCTCGCACAAAATAAGATAACACTTTTGTTTAGTCTCACGCTAAAAGGCTGAAAACTCTCTCTCTTGCATAACCTCTCATCTTAACCCTTCCTGTAGGCCTAATGTACAGCCTCAAAATAAACCACTTACTTAAGGACGACGTCCCACTGAGCGTCTCGGAGGGTGGTTAGGGAAACTCAATGTCCTCAGAGCACATGGTTGGTTCGAGGTCAACCCTTAAGTGTCACTCGGAAGGTCGACCGACTCGTTCCGTCTCGGCCAATG
Organism: Procambarus clarkii; assembly: GCF_040958095.1. Classification (NCBI taxonomy): domain Eukaryota; kingdom Metazoa; phylum Arthropoda; class Malacostraca; order Decapoda; family Cambaridae; genus Procambarus; species Procambarus clarkii. Next base: position 2,456,815 of record NC_091177.1, read on the forward strand.
TACAGTATGCGAAGATTTGTAGTTCATTGTTATTTCTTGTCCCTCGATCGCCGGTGGCTGAGCGGACAGAACACTGGACGCGTGATCCTGTCGTCCCGTGTTCGATCCCGGGCGCCGGCGAGATACAATTGTTAGAGTTTGTTTCACCCTGATGCCCCTGTTACCTAGCAGTAAATAGATACCTGGGTGTTAGTCAGCTGTCATGGGCTGCTTCCTGGGGGTGGAGGCCTGGTCGAGGACCGGGCCGCGGGGACACTAAGCCCCGAAATCATATCAAGAAGATCGCTAGAAGATAGGCGCGCGCGCTCACTCAGTTACGTAATGATAATTTAATCTTACGTATTACGATTTTTTTTGTACGAAGCCTCTCTGCCAAGGAAGCCTCCCCCCCCCCCATGTTTACATCAGTTTCCACCATGCTACTGACGAAGCACTGTTCCATAGCCAGGTCACCATGTAACAATGAACCAAGTGTCGCTTGTGCCGAGCTAATCTGTCTCCTTATTAAAGCACAAAGTCACTCCAGAGACATAATGAAACCTTAGCTAGCGCGGGTGAGTCGCTTTCAAGGTTCTAAGGCGTCCAAAATAGTGTCAACCGAGTAAGTTCCATGTCTTTGGACAAGGCAACACGTCTTCCTGTCTATGGCTTAATATTTTCTGTCTAGTCAACAA
>NC_091177.1:2462488-2485606 GCF_040958095.1 Procambarus clarkii
AAAGAAAAAAAGAGAAAGAAAGAAAAAAAGAGAAAGAAAAAAGAAAAAGAAAGGAAGAGAAAGAGAAAGAAAGAGAGAGGAGAGAGAAAGAAACCACACAAGGTTTCTACTGCTTCGGCTTGCAAATACAACCGCACCAAATAAAAAAAATGGAACGATACCATGAGATCGAACAGTGCTTCAAGTGCTACGAGCTCACCCACCCCACCAACAAGTGTCAGCACCCCATCCAGAAGTGCAGCCTATGCGCACTCGACCATCACTACACAATATGCCAGGTAAGAGTCCATCGCTGCTTGCTCTGTGATAGCAATCACCCCACAATTTCCTACCGCTGCCCCCGCAGACAGGAAAACATCCAGGCCCAGGTTGAAGTCAAGAGAAACAACCCTCCTACTTCCGCGACCAGAGCCCCTGGTGCTCAACCCGCCACCTCAGCTCCCACCAACCGACTAGAAGACTTTCCAGCCTTATCAAAGAGTGGCTCCTCCAACCAGGCGACCCAGCCTTCACAATGGGGACACAAGGACCCACAGGCTCCTTTGCAGTCCCCTGCATCACGTGCAAGCATTATTCCTGGTCTTGTTAAACTAGCGGAAAGGCTTGCCGGACCAGACAACCACCGTTTTGTCAGTGAATTGAACAATGTTATACCTAGCCAATGGCCTGGACCCTCATCATAGCCCCTGGCGCAAGTCTCACTGCCTCCACTACCACTTCGGAGGCGACCACCAGGAAGACCACGAGGTCGATTTCAACACAGACTCCAGAACCACCCAAGACCTGGACGGCACAAACAGAGGTAATTCTCTCTCCAGTTCCCAACACTTCTACCATCACCATCTCAGCAGCCGCGCTAGCAGAGGTGCTGTCTACAAATGCTAACAGCACCACCAACGCTCCTGAAATAGCTTATACCACCAATCCACGACACCTGAGCCTACCTAAGGCTGCGAGGCGAAAGACGAAAACACCAACTACGGAGGTTACGAATTCCTCAGAAGGGGAAATCTTAGTAGGAGCTCCACCGCCGCACCACAAATATGACCCCTCGGTTCAAGACTTCCTCGTTGGAGGCCACCTCACCAAACTACAACGACAGCTCGGCTCAGCCAAAGTCTCAGGCAAAGAAAAAACGGAAAACCTTGAGATCTACACTAACCCCACCAGCTCTATAACTGGTAAAGCCAGCCCTCCAGGACTGAAAACCACCATGAAGACCCCCATCCATCTCTCTATCATCCAGATCTCTAATATCAGCTTATGATACAGATAATGGCTCCAAAGAGCCTCCACTTACGGGCTCACTATAGCCCGTGCTACTGGAACTTCTTGTTCTGAGTAACTGAATCTAAACAACAACAATGCTGAAGCACCACGCTGTCAGGGGGCGCCATCCAGGCCTCCACCTTCCTGCGGGATGATGACTCCTCCCCGTCAGCAGGCTGCGGGATGGGTCTTCCACAAAATTTGGAGGCGAAACATTGGACACTGCCGCAAGAATATCTTTAACCACCAATATTGCTTTCCCATGGGCGACTTCGGACAACGTGACGTCTGGAGTTCTTTCACCGTACACAAAGTGAGTTTTACCCAGTAGCTGAGAGCACTGTACACCGTCTGTGATAATGTCGTACTCAATAGTAACCATCACAGACGACAGGATCCTCTCAATTACTTGGTTCAGCGGGTCTTCCACCATTTGGTCGATTTGGGGTTTTACAGAGGAGTTCAAATAACGAAATTTGCAAACAGATTGTTACAACTGTTCTTGCCAAAACCATGTCTGTACCTCGGCGTTATAGTATATTTCACAACTGATTCTCCCAGAGCGCAAGCGTTCATTGTCTTGGCGATTATAGGTATCCTCGTAAGATGCCTCGTGAGGCCCATCACTGTCGACGAGAACATCAACTCCTGTCCAGTTTCACATGACTTTGTTGTTGCTGCTCAATGCTGTACCCAAGCTCTAGGCTGTACCCCTGGCTCGAGGCTGTACCCCATAGCTCAAGGCTGCACCCCATAGTTCAAGGTTGCTCTGTTCATTTGAATGTTGTTCTATCTACTTTTGACGTTCAATTCAAGGATGAAGGCAGAGAGTTAATGCAATTACCTAAAATCCACCTGGCACATTGCAGTACTTGAGAACAGCGTTCCCGTTACCACAGAGCGTTGTACTTTAGTAACAAGTAACACGCCCGAGAGCGAAAGGTCAAATTAGAGTACCTGAAGTCATATTACAAATCAAAGGTCTATCTCGTGCTACAGCGATTACATTAAAGCCCACCACTAATGGGCGGTTAAGGGCGGACGGATAATAGTTTTTGTAGAGGCAACCATGGCTACGAATAGAGTCTAAGATCTGAGAAAATTATGTATCCCCTCCACGTCATTGTTACTCTGTAAGCAAACCCAACATAACCTAATTTGTTATTAGCATACTTGGGTACATCTGAAGTTAGGCAATGTCTTGCAGGAAGGTTTGTCATAGAGGGTCATATGGGCATTATAGTCTGCACTGGTACACTTTGGGTGCGTTATGAGGACATCCTCAATAACATATCGGCAGGTTTCAAGGGTCTAGTGACTGGACATTAAATAATGTATTGTAAGATTATGACAGTTTTTACTCAGTTTTGCACCTGGAGTACTCAGGATTGAGAGATTTGTCACCTGTAGACGGTGAGTCACAATGACGTAACTGAAGATTACGATGACCAAATCACACATCAGAAAATGAAGAAACGACGTTTTAGCGTGAGCGTGTGATAATGACTAGACACACGACTTGATAACGGACTAAAACGGACCGAAACGTCGTCGTCTTCATTTTCATTTACTGAGGTGTGGTTCATAACAAATCATAACTTGGTCAACTATTGCTTTCATGCGTTCCTAAGTCAGATTTTTCCTATTAGACCTGAATGTTTAAAGCAATATTGTCATAACAGATGGGGATACCCAGATCTAGATGAACTTCATCCTTGTTGCATGCTAATTTGGCTGTAATGTCTGTGATAGATGACCTAACCTAACCTGTCCTAACCTAACGAAAGTAAGATCATATAGTGTGTTTTTTACATGCATGTAACACGAGGTGTATGACGCCACTCCGACATCGACATTTCCACGCCAGCACAGGTTTTTAGATCCTACTAAGGCTATATAGCGCTATTGTTCGGACGATTCAACAGCCTTACCCCCAAAGAGGTCACACACACAAGGTCACAAGACACGGGAGGTGCCTGGAGCCTTAATTGATATTCCTACCACCCCACAGCCAGCGCCAAAGGTCACACTCCACCAGAAATGCTCCAATGACTATGGGAGCATCAGCAAGGGCGCTCCCAGCCTCCACTATTGATCAAGGGACAGCTCGTGTACATCACATTTGCATCCCTCTCGCCTGACCGAGCCAGGGAGTAGACCTCTGATGAATTATACAACAGTGCCGAGAATACCCGAAAATTATAATTAACAGAGGAACAGATTTAAGATACAAATATTCCTCCTTCCCCCCGAACTTAAAAGAAAGTTTACAGAACAATTTGCATATTAACGTGCTCATGAAGCGGAGTATTAGAATGCATTTTTAGCGTGTATGATACGTTTCAGGTTTTATATTTTGATGAGTTTTATATTCACACACACACACACACGTACGTACGTATAACTACCTACACGTACGTACGCACACGTATAACTACCTACAAAATTCTCAAGGGAATTGACAGGGTGGACAAAGACAAACTCTTTAGCACGGGTGGAACACGAACAAGGGGACACGGGTTGAAACTTAGTACCCAGATGAGCCACAGAGATATTAGAAAGATTTTTTCAGTCAGAGCAGTTAACAATTGCAATGCATTTAGTAATGTGGTGGAGGCAGACGCCATACACACTATCAAATATAGATTTGATAAAGCCCAATAGGTTCCAGAATCTGTACACCAGTTGAGAGGCGGGACCAAAGAGCCAAAACTCTACCCCCGCAAACACAATTAGGTGAGTATACAACAAAATAAAGCGATTCAGTTATGAGTATCAACAAAATAAAAAAAAAGCTAAAATACCAAACGTTTTCGTGTTCCAACATTTTAGGAAATACTCACAGAAAAGACACGGGTTTAGTTTCATATAACCCTTGCATCTGAGTAAATTAAGAAACAAACAATACCGAATACTGGAAGTGATACGATAGAATGGGGGACAGCCCATTCTTCTAACTCTTGGAACGTACTATCCATGTATTCATTACGTTATCGTATACCTATCACAAATCGTACAAATTATAAAATTATCTAATATATATAATCCTAGACTTTAATATATTACCTAATCCCCAAATTTTTATGTAAGCAAATTCAATATTATTTCTTTAACATATTTTACACAACAATTTTGCATGAATTAGTCCAGTTAATTTAATGATTACAATTTCTTAAGTGAGCAAATTATGCGTTGGATTCTTGACGTGTTCTTATACAATAATTGTGTTATATTCTCGGTCAGGAGTTTTGCCTGTTTGGCCAACATTGAGCTTAATACAATCTTGGGGTGGAATTCAAGACACTTCCAATGCTCCTGCTGGGGAAATTTGTAATCATAGTGCTTTTTATGATACTAAGATTCCAAAAGGCTAGACTGATATTTAATTGTTGTAGTAGTTTAGGAATCTCATTGTAAGTGATAGTGGGTCCCATACCCATCTTGTGAGTGACAATGGGTGGATGAAAATGGATATTTTCAGCCAATACCCTTCCTGTGAGTATTAGCTGAAAAAGTTTGAGGCGCAAAATACTCAGAAACTGAACCCCAGCATTCGCTTAGCGAAGCAAGTTACTGCGCTGACGAACGAACTAAATTGTTTAACATATATTTCAACACCCTGTTCACAGATTGTCAAGCTATAACATCTCCGTGATTTCAAAAGACCTTAACACAACGATTTATTTTTGTATTTTGTTGTGTCAGTGCATTATTGGACCCTTACCCATCCCTGTGGGTGAGTGGGAGAAGAATCATATAAAGAGGTTCACGACTCTAGTTATCTTTAAGTTAAGCAATTTACTGTTACCTAAAAATTTTAAGTTGTCCTGTATGTTCCCCCGTCCATCTAGTGGCGGCGTTGAAGAAGACTAGTGCATTATATTTGTAATTAACTATTTACCCGAGGGCCACTAGCACTAGTGGCCTCGACGAGGACAGGAGGCCGGCGGCTTGTCGATGGTCCACCCCACCCCTTCCCCCATTTGCCTTTATGCCCAATTTACGCATTTCTTGAACATAAAGATTATCTAAATTCTTTAAATATTTCACATTCCGTCACATAATGATGCAGGTTGTGCATATCATTTTGCAGATTGTTTACAATTGGTCCGGTTTACATCGGGCGGTAATGTATTTCCCAGAGATACTTATACCAGAGTTTTAATCTGTTTCATCGGGCTCCTTCAGGATCAAATGGGCCCCATACCCATTGGGAAGTATTAATGACGTTTAAAGTTCCCTTTTATTTTATCACTCGTGTAGTTCCCCTTCAAAGAGGGTTGTTTGCGTGTGCGTGCGTGCGTTTTTACATGTGCATGCTGAGGATAAGCTTCAGCTCCCGGGGCCTGCCTCTCAACGGCCTGTGCACGGGGATGTGTATTCACTAAATTCGTTGTATATTGTGCCGGCGATAAACTGACTATTGACCATAGTGTGAAGATATGGAAATTATTTGGGCGAATTCTTATGACAACGCAATGGAATGTACTGATGCAAAATCCACTTAAAGGGTATTCGTGTTACTTAGAAGTGAACAGTAGTAAGACACTTTCATAACACGAAACAAGTGTAAGTGACGTTGTAGGACTGGCCGGACAAGTATAACATGCGCATGAATATATATATTATTGCGCATGTCGGTTATTTGGTGCGTAAATATTTGGGAGATGACGCCTTGCATGCGGGTATTATTAGCGTACGTGAGGCAGGCAGGGAATGGTGGTACGGGGGGGGGGGAATGGTGGTACGGGGGGGGGCATGGTGGTACGGGGGGGGGGGCATGGTGGTACGGAAGGGGGGGGGGCATGGTGGTACGGAAGGGGGGGGGCATGGTGGTACGGAAGGGGGGGGGGGCATGGTGGTCCGGAGGGGGGGGGGGCATGGTGGTACGGAAGGGGGGGGCATGGTGGTACGGAAGGGGGGGGCATGGTGGTACGGAAGGGGGGGGGGCATGGTGGTACGGAGGGGTGGGGGGCATGGTGGTACGGAAGGGGGGGGCATGGTGGTACGGAGGGGGGGGGCATGGTGGTACAGAGGGGTGGGGGGCATGGTGGTACGGAGGGGGGGGCATGGTTGTACGGAGGGGGGGGGCATGGTGGTACGGAGGGGGGGGCATGGTGGTACGGAGGGGGGGCATGGTGGTACGGAGAGGGGGCATAGTGGTACGGAGGGGGGCATAGTGGTACGGAGGGGGGCATAGTGGTACGGAGGGGGGCATAGTGGTACGGAGGGGGGCATAGTGGTACGGAGGGGGGCATAGTGGTACGGAGGGGGGCATAGTGGTACGGAGGGGGGCATAGTGGTACGGAGGGGGGCATAGTGGTACGGAGGGGGGCATAGTGGTACGGAGGGGGGCATAGTGGTACGGAGGGGGGCATAGTGGTACGGAGGGGGGCATAGTGGTACGGGGTGGTTTTGATTAACGGTAGTAATGTCAGTTGTAGTACTGGTGGTGGTAATGGTGGTGGTGATGCTGGTTACACTAGTGTTGGTGATGGTGTGGTTGTACTGGTAGTGGTGTTTGTGGTGTGTAGGTGGTAGTGGTGATGCTTGTGTTGAGGGAGGGATAGGGGGGGGAGTGACGACAGTGGGAGAGTATACCTGTATCTGGAGTTATCTGCAGTTCTCATCATTTATGAAATCCGTCATTAGGTTGTTGTCGACTGCAAACATTGACATGTACGAGCTCACCTTGTCGGATGGGTCATTCACATCCATCAGGAACAGCTTGTTTGATACTTGTTCAGTAACACATTTAGGTATTTGTGAAGTTACTTTAGACTATATGTAGGGGATTACAGAGTGTCAAGAACTAGCTACTTGATGCTACAAAATCCCTTCACACAGGAAGGTTAGTCATCCAGAGGCATGTGATCAGTAGTCTGCACTGGCAAACTCTGTGTGAAAGGTAAAAAAATTTTTTTATTAATACACGAGATACATCTGCATTAGTGCAGCTACCCTGGACTATATGAAGTGGAGTACAGTGTGTCAAAAAAGCTAATTAGGTGATGCTAAAAAAAATCCCCATCACACAGGATGGTTAGTCATACAGAGGCATGTGATAGGCAGTCTGCACTGGCAAACTCCGGAAGCATTTTGAGGATATCATCAACACAAGAGTGAATAAGGTAGCAGTGGTAATAAAAGTCCCCATCTCGGAGGATTGTTAGTCGTACAGGGCCATATGTTTAGTAGCCGGCACTGGCAAATTTTGGGTACACTGTGTGAATATCTTCAAGAATACGAGAGTGAATAAAGTAATTGCAAAGCTCCAGGTACTTCATGCCAACTGGTCTGAAAGGTTCAATAACTAGGCATTCGGTGATGTAGTGTAGGTCATGCCGCAGTTCCTGCTCACAGAGTTTGCACCTGGAGTGCTCAGGATTGGGAGATCTGTCACCTGTAGCCACCTGCCACAGGTAACGGTAACCCAACCTGATCCTTACAACCACTGTGTCGCACAGTCTGGTAGACGTTTTGTGCTGCCCATAGATATAGGTTTCAGACCTGAACAAATCATAGCTTTTTATACTAGTACTTCTAGGTCGATGGGAGTCAGAAATTTCTTTCCTATCAGACCTGAGTGTTTGTACCAACACAGTTTTGATAGTGATGGGGATACCTAGATCTAATTCAACATAATCCTTGTTACACGGTAATTTGGCTGCAATGTCTGTCTCATTATGATGAGTTATATTTATGGGTAAAAGTATCCATACAAAGGAGATTCAAGACCCTTTACTCTGTGCAGCAATTAGGTCATTTATAATTGGTAGTATGAGGTTCTTGCTGTCGATCTTCCAGGATAAGTTTTCGATTGCTTGAAGAGCAGACTTTGAATCACAAAATATCATTCCTCCTCCAATGTTTGTTAATGTACTGGTAGCTAGTTGTAATGCTGCTAGTTCTGCTCGTGTGGAGGTCAGCCAGTTGTTTAACCCGACACTGACAGTCTTTGTACAAATATTATTTCTATAAAACCTACATGCCGCTGCAGTCCGTCCAGTAGAGGATTGGACTGAACAGCATGTAGGTTTTATAGTAACAATTTTTTTTTTTTATTAAGTTATGAGGTACATCTGCATTAGTGCAGCTACCCTAGACTATATGAAGTGGAGTACAGTGTGTCAAAAAAGCTAACTAGGTGATGCTATAAAATCCCCATCACACAGGATGGTTAGTCATACAGAGGCATGTGATAAGCGGTCTGCACTGGCAGACTCCGGATGCATTTTGAGAATATCAACAACACAAGATTGAATAAGGTATATTATATTGACTGTGGGTTGGTTGGTGTTGTCGTCGTTGATCCTTCTCTATGTACAACCCAACCCACAACTCGGCAGAGTGCTTATACTAGGAGATCACCCTTGGCGCTTCTGGCTCTTGGAGAGGGGCTCAACGTCACACGTTCAGGGGATGCAGCTCCAACACTTAGCCTCGTTGTCACGTGCACACACCCACTCGAGCCGCTGTGACTCCCCACTCTCTCCTTATGAGATATGATCTCCTCAATCCCCCTATGACTTACCAGTATTACCTCCTACCCTGTCCACAGCAGTGGTTCATGGTTCTTCCTCTCTCTCTCTCCTTCTTTACTACCTCCTGGGAAGCCTCACTAGGACAAGGGCAAACACCAGCAAATTGTGACACATTTACTGAACAAAGCACATACACGATACATACACACATATAATAATAATGAATCCTATACTCTATAATATCCAAATCAGGTTGCACTCCAATACCATCAGAACTCTATTATCAGCTTATCAAGTGGTATCCTAACTCCTGGTTCACCACCTGGTACTATTAACCTCCTCAAGTTGGTCAAGCCCACACACTGTTGCACCATCAGCAAGATAACATATATATATAGAAAACCAGCAGTTGAATGCAATAACATATACCAGTATAAATGTTCATTGATACTTCAATATAAGAAACTCCTTGACATAAGGATGCCAACAGTCACTCACCTCTCACTGCGTCTTGCACGCTACTGACAACCAAACACTATCAACTCCCTATAAGTAATCCACCAGAACTTCCCCTTCCACCTCTGGAAGTTCACAACCCTAATATCCTTAGGTTCTGCCGGGCTTCACTACCAGGATCCTCTGCAGCTCCTCCAGGCTGCTATCATGAAGTTTCCTTGTGCAACTACGGTGCTTCACCCTTCTGTTAGGTTCTTCCACAGCTCTCTTGGCTGCTACACCACCTCTACAGAAGCGCGTGACACTCCTCTTCACTGCTGCTTCTCCTCACAGCTCGAGGTCCTCTGCTCCACTACCTTGGAGTCTCATCAGCTACATCATCTGCTGGCTTCGAAGTTCTCAGCAACTTCTTCCCCAAAGACAAACCTGCAACCCATCGACGTTCCAATAAAATGTTCCCCTTTAACACATAAACAAAAATAACCACACAATATGCTTGCCTCAAACCTCTATCTGTCCTCTACATACAGTGAGAGTGGACTCCCCCGTTTTGGGCGGGTCCATACTCCACCTCGCCTGGCGGCGGCGTCCTCACTCGCTGGGAGGGTCTTCCTCCATCCGGAGCCAGGCTCCCTCAGTCGTCCGCCAGCGCTCAGAGAGGACGGACGTCGCTCCGTGTTCCTCCCTCTCCACTCTCTTATTTCAGGCTTTCTGCCTTATTAAAACATGTCTAACCTATAAATAAACATCGCTACTGTCGCTGGGCACACGACCAACTACAATGCAATCACTATGAACTGGCGTATATCGTGCTTACCACAGAACGTCTGGTCGAGGGCGCTTCTTCCTCTGACGAGGCTTGGTCAGGGCGCTCCCACGGCCCACAATAATGCTTCTGGGCGATTTAATATCTGCTCGTCGACCCGGACTTGAGACCACAACGTTCCCAGCTCGATTCCACAGCTGGTACGTCTGCACACTTCTCTTCTCTTAGAGATATATCACTAGGGGTTCCCTTCTGGCGGGAGCTCAACGGAGCGCGGCTTCCCCCTGCGATGTCTGGCACTCAAGTGAGGTCAAGGTCCTCCGGAAGCGAGCCTCACGCCTCCAGCAAAATGTCCACATCTCCTAGCCAGTCATTTATCTATTTTCTTCTGCATTGCCCATAATCTCAAACTGTTACACATATCCAACCAACTATTTTGCATATGCGTTATCACCTCAATACTTGCTAGACCTTCTAGTTAGGTCAGGCTTGCTGAATAACTCTCAAGGAGGGAGACTCGTTTCTCCTGCAGGCTGAGATCATAACACTCCCCTCCCCTTATTTTTGAGAGTTATTCCAGTGGCAAAGCTCGGGATAATACATCCGCCACCACACTGTCTCGTTCTTCAACCAATATACTCTCTTAGGAGTCTACAATTAATTCGTTGCACCTTGCAACATCTGGCTCACAACTCTCCAGAAATATGATCTGCTCACAAACGATTTGACTTCTCTGACACCTCTTAGCTAGGCTGTCCTCTTTGGACGCCTGCACTCCATTGGTCCACTCTACTTACTGTCTCCACCCTCCGTTTCCTCGTCTTCCTCTCTTCACGTCCAGAGTCAGACATCTACTGTCTGTACCTCCTCTGTCGTCTTCATACTTCCATCTACTGCCATTATACTTCCGTCTCCTGTCATCATACTTCACTCCCTCGTCTTCACTGATGATCCTCCCTTTCGTCTCCTCATTTATCCAAGACATCACCTTGTTTGACCTCCATCGAGTCCTCGGCTTTCTTCTATTCCTCCATGCTTGCATCATCATCCTCTTCCCACACTTCTCACCTCTATACCACTCCATTTCTTCTCCTTCAACTCTTCTTCGCTCTCTAAAAGTTTCTTCGGGCACTATACTACATCCGACAGCACTCGACCATACATGTCGCTTTGCCTCTCCCAGAGTGCTCATAAGCATCTCTCCACACATGCTGTCTCTTCTCCTTTCATTTTCTCGGCTACTACTCTTCTTCACTATCTCTCCGCCACGTTTTCTGTGAAACATGTCAACTCCTGACATCTCAAACAACTTAACTCCACTATCCCTATGCCTCTGTGCTCGTGGACAACGTGACGCTCTACTCCCGTCCTCAGTATGTCCACATCTTTCCTCATTCATACTCAGCACAGTTGCATTCACCTTCCGACTCTTAATTTCAGCAGTCTGGGCTTTACTCAGGTCCGCTCTCTTCACATGAGTCTTCTTCGGCTGGGCCTTCTTCACTTTTGACCTCACCGAGACTTCATTCTCCTGGGCTGGACCTTCATCAAACAGCCACGCTATATCTACGTCGATATCTTCCACCGGCTGAATCGACACTGTATCATCTTCTCCAGCGTCTTCCTTGTCGGCCCCCTCTGCCTTCATCACTACCGAGACAGGGTTTTCAATGGCTTGGCGGTCTCCTGACTCATCTCCTCGGATGTCAGTCAGGTTCACACTCTCAGGTGTCCCACCCGTGCCGTGGCCTTCTGGGCTCTCCTCTGGCACAGTCTCCGCTATGACACTTGTCAACACCTTTGTCCCGCACAAGTCATTCCCCAGGATCACTTGGACTCCTGGAATAGGTATGTCGGGGCACACTCCCAACATCACCTCTGCCGACACATATTCCGACCTTAGCTGGACAGTACATACGGGCATGTCACTCTCAGACAATAACCCATATACTTTCATCTTCCCACTGCCAGCTAACCGTCGACCATTCCCAATCAGGCTTCTCGTAATCAAGCTCTGATTAGCTCCGGTATCTCTTAAGATACCAACTTCTACCTCAGGTTGGCCTCCTACACTGATCCAACCTTTGCTCATGAATGGCCTATATCTCTCGTTCACTAAGTTCACCTTCTGTGGTTTGTCTCGGAACACATTAGTATATTTACTTCGGGGGTCACACATGGCCAGGGTCACAACTCTCTTGCCCTGCCGACAATCTCGCATCACGTGACCCAATCCGTTACAATTGTAACATCTCACCTGGGAAAAGTCTCTTCTATATGTACCAGAGTAGCTCTGACTCTGCCCACTCGCATTGGACTTCCTCGGGCCAGACGTACTACTCGTACTCTGTGGAGCTTTACTGGACTCTTGATTTCCTGGATAACGATTAGTTTCTCGTTTGGCTCCTCCATCCTCACTTTCAGACGAAGTGCGCGACCTACTCTTCTGAGTTTTAGGGTACTTACGTTTATCTGCCCATTTATCAAAATTTTTCTCACCCCAGACTCCTCTGGGTCTCTCATAATTTCTTCCTCCCCAGACTCCATTGGATCTGCCATTGCTGCGTCTCACCTCATTCTGCACTCTGTTCTCCCTTCGTGCCGTCCTAATTCTCTCTTGTTCTGCTTTAGCGGCCTCCATCTTTATCATAGTCAGTTCAGCCTTGGCCGTTTCTTGTTCGGCCTTGGCTCTCTCTTGTCCGACTTTAAGCTTTTCCTGTTCAGCTTTAGCTTTTTCCTGTTCGGCTTTAGCTTTCTCTTGCTCAGCTTTAGCTCGCTCCTGCTCGGCTTTGGCTTTCTCTTGCTCAAGCCGAGCCTGCCTCTCTTCACGTTGCAGCTGTACCTCATTGTCTCCTGGTTCCAACTTTGGTTCCATCTCGCGCCTCTCAAGGCTGCTTTCCCTGCTGCTACTTGAGTTTACATTAATTCCTTCGTCACTTGGCGCATCATCCGTTTCCTCTGAAATTTCTTCCAACCTATCGGGTACTTCATTCTGAGGCAGGGCTTCAGCTCCTCCTTGCTGGCACTGTGTTTCCTCTTGTTCACATTGGCGTTTTGCTTCCTTCTCTTCTTCTGCTTTTTGTTCCCTTAACCAAGTCCGCAGCGCCTCGCGTCCATCCTCTACCTTATCATGCCTACCCTTTAGGCCTAAATGGTCTTCCAACATCCTTATCTGCCTCCTAGTGCACATGTCTAGAATCTTCTCGTCATGAGTTTTGCAGAACATGCTTACTCTGTCTATCTGCATTATTGCCTTGATTTCCTTTCGTTTACTAGACGCCCTGTTTGACTTCAACCTAACACCATACATTTTACCGATCAACCAAAGTTGTTCCTGGGTACAATTTTGCAAGATTTCATCATCCCCTGTATCAATGTACTTCTGGGCTCTCGCAAGGTCTTTCTCCGAACCTCTAAAATTCAGGACTGCTGTCATCCTGTCCTGTGAGTCTTCCCAAGAGAGAGAATATACACCTGCGGTCACACAGTTTATCTATTTCAGCAAGGGTGTACAAATCCACTCTTGGACAGGGTGTGGGTGTGTCAGTTCACTATCCCGGACAGGCCCCCAATTTATTATATTGACTGTGGGTTGGTTGGTGTTGTCGTCGTTGATCCTTCTCTATGTACAACCCAACCCACAACTCGGCAGAGTGCTTATACTAGGAGATCACCCTTGGCGCTTCTGGCTCTTGGAGAGGGGCTCAACGTCACACGTTCAGGGGATGCAGCTCCAACACTTAGCCTCGTTGTCACGTGCACACACCCACTCGAGCCGCTGTGACTCCCCACTCTCTCCTTATGAGATATGATCTCCTCAATCCCCCTATGACTTACCAGTATTACCTCCTACCCTGTCCACAGCAGTGGTTCATGGTTCTTCCTCTCTCTCTCTCCTTCTTTACTACCTCCTGGGAAGCCTCACTAGGACAAGGGCAAACACCAGCAAATTGTGACACATTTACTGAACAAAGCACATACACGATACATACACACATATAATAATAATGAATCCTATACTCTATAATATCCAAATCAGGTTGCACTCCAATACCATCAGAACTCTATTATCAGCTTATCAAGTGGTATCCTAACTCCTGGTTCACCACCTGGTACTATTAACCTCCTCAAGTTGGTCAAGCCCACACACTGTTGCACCATCAGCAAGATAACATATATATATAGAAAACCAGCAGTTGAATGCAATAACATATACCAGTATAAATGTTCATTGATACTTCAATATAAGAAACTCCTTGACATAAGGATGCCAACAGTCACTCACCTCTCACTGCGTCTTGCACGCTACTGACAACCAAACACTATCAACTCCCTATAAGTAATCCACCAGAACTTCCCCTTCCACCTCTGGAAGTTCACAACCCTAATATCCTTAGGTTCTGCCGGGCTTCACTACCAGGATCCTCTGCAGCTCCTCCAGGCTGCTATCATGAAGTTTCCTTGTGCAACTACGGTGCTTCACCCTTCTGTTAGGTTCTTCCACAGCTCTCTTGGCTGCTACACCACCTCTACAGAAGCGCGTGACACTCCTCTTCACTGCTGCTTCTCCTCACAGCTCGAGGTCCTCTGCTCCACTACCTTGGAGTCTCATCAGCTACATCATCTGCTGGCTTCGAAGTTCTCAGCAACTTCTTCCCCAAAGACAAACCTGCAACCCATCGACGTTCCAATAAAATGTTCCCCTTTAACACATAAACAAAAATAACCACACAATATGCTTGCCTCAAACCTCTATCTGTCCTCTACATACAGTGAGAGTGGACTCCCCCGTTTTGGGCGGGTCCATACTCCACCTCGCCTGGCGGCGGCGTCCTCACTCGCTGGGAGGGTCTTCCTCCATCCGGAGCCAGGCTCCCTCAGTCGTCCGCCAGCGCTCAGAGAGGACGGACGTCGCTCCGTGTTCCTCCCTCTCCACTCTCTTATTTCAGGCTTTCTGCCTTATTAAAACATGTCTAACCTATAAATAAACATCGCTACTGTCGCTGGGCACACGACCAACTACAATGCAATCACTATGAACTGGCGTATATCGTGCTTACCACAGAACGTCTGGTCGAGGGCGCTTCTTCCTCTGACGAGGCTTGGTCAGGGCGCTCCCACGGCCCACAATAATGCTTCTGGGCGATTTAATATCTGCTCGTCGACCCGGACTTGAGACCACAACGTTCCCAGCTCGATTCCACAGCTGGTACGTCTGCACACTTCTCTTCTCTTAGAGATATATCACTAGGGGTTCCCTTCTGGCGGGAGCTCAACGGAGCGCGGCTTCCCCCTGCGATGTCTGGCACTCAAGTGAGGTCAAGGTCCTCCGGAAGCGAGCCTCACGCCTCCAGCAAAATGTCCACATCTCCTAGCCAGTCATTTATCTATTTTCTTCTGCATTGCCCATAATCTCAAACTGTTACACATATCCAACCAACTATTTTGCATATGCGTTATCACCTCAATACTTGCTAGACCTTCTAGTTAGGTCAGGCTTGCTGAATAACTCTCAAGGAGGGAGACTCGTTTCTCCTGCAGGCTGAGATCATAACAGGTAGCAGTGGTAATACAAGTCCCCATCTCGCAGGATGGTTAGTCATACAGGGCCATGTGTTTAATAGCCTGCACTGGCAAATTTTGGGTATACTGTGAGGATATCTTCAAGAATACGAGAGTGAATAAAGTAATTGCAAAGCTCCAGGTACCTCATGCCAACTGGTCTGAAAGGTCTAATAACTGGGCATTCAGTGATGTAGTGCGGGAGATCATGCCGTAGTTCCTGCTCACAGAGTTTGCAACTGGAGTGCTCAGGATTGGGAGACCCGTCACCTGCAGCCACCTGCCACAGGTAACGGTAACCCAACCTGATCCTTGCAACCACTGTGTCGCACAGTCTAGTGGACGTTTTGTGCTGTCCATAGATGTAGGTTTCAGATCTGAACAAATCATAGCTTTTTATACTAGTACTTTCAGGTCGTTGGGAGTCAGTAAGTTCTTTCCTATCAGATCTGAATGTTTGGACCAATACAGTTTTGACAGCAGAGATGGGGATACCTAGATCTAATTCAACTTCAGACTTGTTACACGCTAATTTGGCTGCAATGTCTGTCTCATTATGATGGGTTATATTTATGTGTGAAGGTATCCATACAAAGGAGATTCGAGACCCTTTACTCTGTGCATCAATTAGGTCATTTATAATTGGGAGTATTAGGTTCTTGCTGTCGATCTTCCAAGAGAAGTTTTCGATTGCTTGAAGAGCAGACTTTGAATCGCAGAATATTATTCCTCCTCCAATATTTTTTAATGTGCTGGTTGCTAAATGTAATGCTGCTAGTTCTGCTTGTGTGGAGGTCAGCCAGTTGTTTAACCTGACACTGACAGACTTTGTGCAAATATTATTTCTATAAAACCTACATGCCGCTGCAGTCCGTCCAGTAGAAGACTGGACTGAGCCGTCGGTGTAGACACAGTGCTCGTGAGATCTTAGACTCTCGATGGAGGAGGCAATTGTTTCAAAAAAATAAAAAAAAATACGGAACCTTGGGGAACGGGACGCCAATTTTCACATCCATCCAGCCCAATAGCTCTCAATGTCCCAGTTCTCCCACCGTGTTCCTCCACCTTGTAGTCCCAGCGTTTCACAAGGAACAGTATCAAATACTATTTGTCAATCAAGGTAGATACTAGTTAGATACATTTTCCCACTAATTCCATATGCTACCCTTCAAAACTAAACTTTAGTTTTTACTGAAGCTACTAAACTTTACAAAGTTTATTCTATCCAGGTGTTGCATTATTCTCAACCTGATTCGTTTCTCCAGCACTTAACATGGAGTAGATGACAGTGACATTGGTTTACAATTTAGTGGATCCTGTCTGCCTCCCCCACCCCCTCCCCCAATTACTCTATATTGGGACTTCGTTTCTTTTCATCTTTTATTCTGAGAGATCACCCGTTTCGAGTGTCTTTCATAGAATTTTTGTATTAAGAGATGAAGCATTACCTCGGCAACCTTCTTGAACAGATATGATGATAGTAAGCCATGCCCTTCCTTACTTATCTACAGTGAGGAAGTTGCTGGTAAGAGGAAGGGCAGGTGGTTCATGCTGCTACGACACTATTTTCATGTACGCAACGATGGACGCTGAACAGTAAAGTCGCCCTTTGGGACAATATATTTTTATTTTTAATTTATCGTGGTCCATTGTCATCATACTGTCCTCTGATAAATGCCTCTAAATACCTTTAATCAAAGATCACCTGATTATGGAGCCCACTTATCAGGAAGAAGACAGGGGGTAAATATTGGTTGGAAAACGGGATAGTTGATATTTGTAGCACATTACATTGCAACATGATACACGCGATGTTGATGGGGTGATTTTAAGCGTTAGACAGACTTTTATTTCAATGAGTTGGATAAATAGGATCCGTCTGGTCGAAGCCAATAGGCCTTCTGCCGTTTCATTTGTTATTATTCTATTGCCCTCTCCTTTATCTCCCTCACCCTCCACTATCTAAGCCCCCCACTAATTCCCTAAGCCCCCCCCACTATCTCGCTAAGCGTCCCCCCCACTATCTCCCTAAGCCCCCACTATCTCCCCAAGCCCCCCACTATCTCCCTAAGCCCCCTATATCTCTTTAACCCCCCCCCCCCCACTATCTCCCTAAGCCCCCTCCCACTATCTCCCTAAGCCCCCTATATCTCTTTAAACCCCCCCCCCCCACTATCTCCCTAAGCCCCCAATATCTCTTTACCCCCCCACTATCTCCCTAAGCCCCCCTACTATATCTCCCTAAGCCCCCCCCCCTGCTATATCTCCCTAAGCCCTATCCCAATATATCTCACTAAGGCTCCCCCACCCCCTCCCTTCCCCCTCCCCCCTTCTGTGGACCACTCAGAATAACAAATTGCCCCACTTGATATTATGACTTGCACCCCTTCACAACTCCCCACAGCCAATGAATGAGGAAAACAGCTGACCAAGGTAAACAAACCCAGAGGCTGAGAGCAAGAATGTCATGTAAACAGCCCCCGCCAGGCAGGACATTCTTCTCGCAAATCCTCAGAACTTCACCCTTCCTACCTCCGTTCCGTGTGTTTATTATTTATTCTCTCTCTCTTTGCCATTTCTTCATTCATTCCCTTTTCACTTTCCTTTTCGTCTCTCCAATTTTCTTGCCCTTCCCTCTTTCCTTCTCTTTGTCCTCCTCCATTCTTCCCTTCCCTTATTACTCTTCTCTCATTCTTTTTCCTTCCCTCTTTCCTCTGCACTTTTCTCCTCTCTACCCTTTAACAATTTCCTGCCCTCTTTCAGTCTTCACTTCCCCTTAACCCTTAAAATCATCATCATCTGCATTTCCCTTTCCCTTTCATCCTCACCTTAATTGTTCATTTATTCATACTTGCCTTTTCCCTTCTATTTCACTACTTTCATCACTTCCTTTCTTGCTTGCTTTCCCTCTTATCTTCATTTCCTTTCCATTCCCAGCCTTTATGTTCATCTTCATCCTACCCTCCCTTCATCATCTAATTATTCTTTCTCCTTCTTACTACTACCTCTTTCTTTTCGCCATTTCCTGCAATCCGTCCCACTTCTGCCCTTCCATCCTTTCTGTATCACTTCCCTTACATCATATGGAATGTGAGAAGGAGAGAATATAACATCACCGAGAGGAACATAATTATTGAAGGTGTGTGTATAAAATATTTCATAATTAATGCTTAGAAAAAAATCAGTCAAGGAGTTCTGTTACTCCCTCCCACTCTCCTCGTCACTCACCCCTTCCATCTCATTCTCCTCGTCACTCATCCCCCTCCCTCTCTCCCACTCCTCGTCACTCCTCCCACCTTCCCACTCCCTCTCTCCCACTCCTCGTCACCGCCTACCACTGCCCTCGGGACAGACGAGGTTGCTACTATACATCAGGTGACCCCGGCCTGACACCCGCGTGATTCTCCCGCCCGTTCATCACTCCCGCCCTCGCTGGCGTATACCCCCACAGAACTCCCGGGTATTATAGTCACACGCATATATTACGCATATTATATTATATATATATATATATATATATATATATATATATATATATATATATATATATATATATATATATATATATATATATATATATATATATATATATGCGTCACGAGTGTCCCCTTTCCCTCCTTTACATATAAATGGGGGCAAAGGTGCCATCTCTCACGAATGAGGTTGTCTGGCCGGACACCTTGCTATCCATCCACTGCCATTTCTCCATTTGCTTCCCTCTCTTTCCCCATCTGCCTACATCTTGATCACCTTTCACTCGCTTCTCCCTTCCTATCCGTCTTTCTCCTAGTTTTCTTTTCCATTCCCCTCTCTTATGAACCCATCCCTGCCCCTTGTGTGGCAGTGCACAATAGAAAGCTATTTTTTGCATATTTAAACATATTAAATTAAACATTAAATTGCATTAAAACATTGATTGCAACCATGATATATATGTGCTTCAGCCTACAGTTTAGACCTATTGTCGTGTGTATGACCCTCTGTCCTGTGTGACAGTGAATACTAGCATTATCCTCACTTTAATAAGACTTACATGATTACTAAGACCTCAAATTAGGCAAAATTGCAATTCAATTGTCAATAAAGATGTTAATAATAATAATAATTTCCTCCGATCAGCCAAACAATCTCTCTCTCTCCACTGATCTACTTCTCAACCATCATTATATATGTTTTCCCATCATCATCTTTTTCACTCCCGGTAATTTTTCAAGTGCTCTTTCGATTCTCTCTCCTCTCTCCCTCGAGATGTGTGTGTCACATCCAGAGACAAATACAGGCTGCGGGAGAAAGGAATTAAAGACCTAAATTGAATTGCAAATGAATTCTCCCTCGTCAGCCCTGCACTTTAGCATGGTGAGGTCATAGAGTTTGGGGTCAGTAAAGGAAAAAATGCTTCTTTTATTCATCAAAGACATTGGGGACACCTTGCGCAGTGTCAACAAGCGGTTTGTACACATTAATTACCAACATTTTGAGCAAAACAAAATATTTGAGCGTAAAGAATCTTAACTACAATATAAGAATTTTAGTCCAGCTGGAACACCCAAGCACCAGGAGAATATATATACAGACTTGTGTGTTTCATCTGCGGTAAATTTTAAATTTTTTGTCTGGCTTTCAAATTATATGAAAAACTGAGAATTTGATAGACTTCGAGAGCAAGGTGGATACATAATTACAGGAGCATTGCTACACGTGTTTCTATTCCTGCGACTGTAATTATTGTTACACATGTTCACATTACTACTACACATTGTTTTAACAACATATCACTCATAATGCAACACAAATGTTCTTTAAGTTGCGTCTGTAAAATGTAACTTCGATTTACACTGCTGCATTTATTTAGTACGGTAAGAATTGCAAAGATTTACATAATGTGTTACGAATGAAACCTACCTGTCTATGTCTGTGTCTGTGTCAGTCTGTCTAAAGGCATGTCCTGTATGTCGCCATGGATAGTGAACCATAAACACCCACTTTTACTGATGGGTCGGGCTATGCCAGGAGTCAAGATCCATATTCTGAAGGACTCGAGCGATGACCATGCAGAGGTCTAGGTCAAGACATGTAAAGTCGTATTCTAAGGAGAGAGTTGTAAGTTCGCGAACTAATCAGTCACTGGCTAGTGCCTTGATGTAAAGTGAATGTGGCGATCTGATTAGTCAGTATAGTTAACGGGAGGATTGTGTTCTCGTGAAAGAAACCCATAACAATGTAAGGAATGATAATTAGAGGAGAACAGACCTACCCAGACAGACAGAGACACAGACACCACACACACACACACACACACACACACACACACACACACACACACACACACACACACACACACACACACACACACACACACACACACTCCCCTCATGATCCTCCTCTTCGCTCACTTCTTCCTCTTTCTCCTCGTCGTCGTTGTCTCCTCACAGCGCCCCTATCTCCACTATCACCTGCCGGTGCTCCCTAATTGGCTGCGGAGCTGTACCACCCAGCGAGTCCAGGTGAGTCTCTCCCACCCCCCCCCTCCCTCTCTCCTCTCCCGTCCAGCATGTGCCCTCATGCCTCTCTCCTTTCCTATCCCCCCTCCCTCTCCCTCCCTCCCAACCCCGTCCCGCCGCCACTACTGTCCGTAGTACTTTGTAATTTGTATGTTAGGGACCATAACGTACAAAATGCGACGTACTATGGTCATCTAGCACCACTAGCACTTCGCCAACACCAGCTCAACACGATAATTAACAATTGCACTAACAACACTATCACTAATTCGTGGCACTAATACACAGAGTAATCACACTAACGTGATGTATCATTGAGAAAATTCCGAAGGAACCGTTATGTAGATTCGAACTTATGCGGTGGGTGTCCCCACTCACCAACAGTCAGGAAACTCTCGTGTGTTCAGTAGAGCTCCAGGTTACAATCCTTTTACCATGTCGTGGTCTAGTGGTCTAGAGCGTGTGAACACCCGCCGCATAGGTTCGAACCCTTATCACGGCTTCTATGGATTGTCTCGCTATCAGTAAAATCTCGAACACTATCAGCAACACCAACTGCAGAATCCCCAACACCATCATCACCGCGCCGAAAACTGCACCCCTCCAAGCAGTAGACTTTCACAACCACAACTACCAATAGCAGCAGCATGACCCTCCCCCCCCCCACTCCCCCCTATCACCTGCACCAACACTCGCCTCGTGCAACTGGGTCACCACCACCACCACCACCACCATCCCTGACCATCAGCACCACCACCACCACCATCCCTGACCATCAGCACCACCACCATCCCTGACCATCAGCACCACCACCACCACCATCCCTGACCATCAGCACCACCACCACCACCATCCCTGACCATCAGCACCACCACCACCACCATCCCTGACCATCAGCACCACCATCCCTGACCATCAGCACCACCACCACCATCCTGACCATCAGCACCACCACTATCATTGTTAGCAACACCGCCACCACTATTATCACCACTATAATCGACACAAGGTACACCTCCACCATGACACGACCTCCAACTATGGTACCACCACCAACAACAATCACACCACCAACAACAACGATCACACCACCGCCCTCAACCAATGTTTTATAATGATTATTCCCCTAATTTTCGTGATTACCGCCATAATGTTGACATCAATTACGATTGTGATGTCAAAACCATCACCATAATTGTCAAAACTACCACCATAATTGTAATGACCATCACCATTATCACTATTCATATTGCCATTTTAATTTTTTGCCCCCACGACTTTTATTTCTGTTGAGATACATAATAAATGGCGACAAAGTTTCACCCCGCTTGGTAATTAAACGTTTTTTGTCAAGTGGCAAAAATATCTCGGGAATCACCGGAGTGTAGCGCGCGCGTGTGCGCGTGTGTTCTCATCCAGTTAGTCATCATTGATGGATATGTTCATATCCGCATTATACCACAATTTTCCCCGCAAGAATGTGTGTATATGTATGTATGTGTGAGTGAGTGAGTGAGTGAGTGAGTGAGTGAGTGAGTGAGTGAGTGAGTGAGGTGAGTGAGGTGAGTGAGGTGAGTGAGGTGAGTGAGTATTTATTCACACGTCTTTTTGCTTAATGGGGTTGAGATTCATTTCTTGGGTTCCGACCTTTAGGCATTCAATCGATTTTGATAAACTTTCCTGGTGTTTCCTCAGGAAACTTTTAACAAGGAGGGGGGGGGGGGCATTCCTAACAATTCTACAAGTGGATGAATTACTTTCACACACCAAATTGTAAATATTACTTTGAAATTGTCACACCAGAATAACTAGTAATAATGATAAATTGAATCAATTCCAATTTTAAAAGCCTATTAGGCAATTATTTTGGCAATAGGATTATACACGAAACTTAATACCTGCATTATAGAAGGTAAGAAAAACAAAATGTATAAACTGATATGATATACAAATGAAACTTTTGGATCTAACCCAGGAATAAGCCAGTAGGTCCTCGATCTACAGGGCTTTGTACTGATGCTCTAACGTCACTTAGCTCCTGGTGTCCGTCTCTTCAAGTCTCCTGGTGAAGAGACAGAAG
>NC_091177.1:2491106-2498606 GCF_040958095.1 Procambarus clarkii
ATTATATGTTCCTTAATGGAGCCCTGTTGCTTATGCATCGTTAAACGCCTAGAAAAAGATGTTGTCTTGCCTATATACTGGGTTTTTTGGAGCTTACAGTCCCCAAGTGGGCATTTGAAGGCATAGACGACGTTAGTCTCTTTTAAAGCGTTCTGTTTTGTGTCTGGAGAGTTTCTCATGAGTAGGCTGGCCGTTTTTCTGGTTTTATAGTAAATCGTCAGTTGTATCCTCTGATTTTTGTCTGTAGGGATAACGTTTCTATTAACAATATCTTTCAGGACCCTTTCCTCCGTTTTATGAGCTGTGGAAAAGAAGTTCCTGTAAAATAGTCTAATAGGGGGTATAGGTGTTGTGTTAGTTGTCTCTTCAGAGGTTGCATGGCTTTTCACTTTCCTTCTTATGATGTCTTCGACGAAACCATTGGAGAAGCCGTTATTGACTAGGACCTGCCTTACCCTACAGAGTTCTTCGTCGACTTGCTTCCATTCTGAGCTGTGGCTGAGAGCACGGTCGACATATGCATTAACAACACTCCTCTTGTACCTGTCTGGGCAGCCGCTGTTGGCATTTAGGCACATTCCTATGTTTGTTTCCTTAGTGTAGACTGCAGTGTGGAAACCTCCGCCCTTTTCCATGACTGTTACATCTAGAAAGGGCAGCTTCCCATCCTTTTCCATCTCGTAAGTGAAACGCAGCACGGAACTCTGCTCAAATGCCTCCTTCAGCTCCTGCAAACACTTCTATTCAATATCCATTGCTTCGTGTTCTGTCTTGTGTTGATGAAATTAATACCCTATTAATACCACACTTTGTTCTGTCTTGTGTTAATGCCACATCACCCCATCCACCTCACTCAAATGTAGATATAAAATCGGAGATACGTAAGTTCTATTCAGTTGTGTATTTGTGAACTAAAGTCTTTGAAAATGTAATAAGTTTTACGAAACGCGCCCGTGTCGCGTCAGACTAGAAATAAAAATGAATTTTGGAGAATTGATTTTTGATATACCTCCAACAGTGAAGCGTAATGTACGAAAGATTGAGAAAATTCGTGTTAGAATTATTAATCTTACTTTTTCGGTCATATTTAATAATATTATATATATATATATATATATATATATATATATATATATATATATATATATATATATATATATATATATATATATATATATGTCGTACCTAGTAGCCAGAACGCACTTATCAGCCTAATATGCAAGGCGCAATTTGCCTAATAAGCCAAGTTTTCATGAATTAATTATTTTTCGACTACCTAACCTACCTAACCTAACCTAACCTAACTTTTTCGGCTACCTAACCTAACCTAACCTATAAAGATAGGTTAGGTTAGGTAGGGTTGGTTAGGTTCAGTCATATATCTACGTTAATTTTAACTCCAATAAAAAAAAAATTGACATCATACGTAATGAAATGGGTAGCTTTATCATTTCATAAGAAAAAAATTAGAGAAAATATATTAATTCAGGAAAACTTGGCTTAATAGGCAAATCGGGCCTTGCATAGTAGGCCGAGAAGTGCGTTCTGGCTATTAGGTACGACATATATATATATATATATATATATATATATATATATATATATATATATATATATATATATATATATATATATATATATATATATATATATATATATATATATATATATATATATATATATTTAAGATAACTTGACTCCTGTTTGATTAATGGTTATATGAGGTTTGTTAAATGTTCGTCACTGGGCGATATTGGGGGTTATTTGTCTCTTGACTTCGTCAGAAGGAACAGGAAGTAATATTTCTGGAGGCGGAGGTTTCTCGGGCTTCCTTGTGTACAGCTGAAGCATCAAGCCGGAACTCGCACGTGTCACCGTCAAAACACGCCAATTGTCACGGACACACACGTCACAACGCATTCGTGTTACCATCGCTGAATGCCAGAATGCACTCCAAAAGGACCGAAAGCCGCCCCCTCCCCCCCGGGCGCTCGAAAGCCGCCCCCTCCCCCCCGGGCGCTCGAAAGCCGCCCCCTCCCCCCCGGGCGCTCGAAAGCCGCCCCCTCCCCCCCGGGCGCTCGAAAGCCGCCCCCTCCCCCCCGGGCGCTCGAAAGCCGCCCCCTCCCCCCCGGGCGCTCGAAAGCCGCCCCCTCCCCCCCGGGCGCTCGAAAGCCGCCCCCTCCCCCCCGGGCGCTCGAAAGCCGCCCCCTCCCCCCCGGGCGCTCGAAAGCCACCCCCTCCCCCCCGGGCGCTCGAAAGCCGCCCCCTCCCCCCCGGGCGCTCGAAAGCCGCCCCCTCCCCCCCGGGCGCTCGAAAGCCGCCCCCGGCGCACAATACAACGCGCGCGTGTCGCCAGCGATAAAACGTCAGAACGTAACGCAGCTTGGGGGGGGGGGAGGGTGTCAAGTGTCGCGGCAAAAAAACAAAAATGAAACATCCGGATTTATTAACATTCAACGTAGCAGTGTGCGCAGACCTGCTTGCAGTGTTCAACACGGCCATTAACCCCAACACCTATGTCCAGACACACGGCTTCTAATTTGTCGTCCAGGAGCACGCTACCTGCCCATCTCCCCCCCCCCCTCCCCTCCCCTCCCCTGGTCATGCACCTGTTTCCGGAAGTATCAGTGGTTACCTGACCCAGCTAAGCGTTACCGGAGAAAGGCCAAGAGTCGGGGGGGTGGAAGGTGGGTTGCAGGCGTGCAGGGGGGGGGGGTTCCTTCAGGTGGGCGGCGAATTGCGCAGGTGGTCTCTCAAGGTGGGTGGGGCTGTATGTGTGAATAGGACTTTCAAGGTGGGCGGGATGTAAGCGAGGAGTCACAATAACGTGGCTGAAATATGTTGACTTAACCCCATACTAGAAAGTGAAGGGACGTTTCGGTCCGTCCTGGACCATTCTCAAGTCGAATGGAATCTTAATGTTCTCTCCCTAATGGATCCTCAATCTTGTAGTGGTTGGGGAGGACTGGTGTGGTCTGACGATCCTCTAAGGGTATAGTTATATATGACTTTCGAACTCCTCTTCTGGCCAAAGAATACAAGACAGACTATGAATGCCCTATATCCTCTACAGAAGGACTTTGCGGTTATGTGGCGCCATTAAAGGACTATAGTCCTCCTAATTCTAGTCTATTCCGGTTTCCCAAGACCTGCCAAAATTTGTGTAGACCCAACTTAACTTGACCAAGTAAATGTGGTGTTATTGAAGCGCCGCTGACCACCTCATTGCTACGTCAGAGACAATATATAATGCCTTGCAACCTCAGGAAAAGTTAAGATGGAGTGTAATCTTTTTCCACTCCAGTATAATTCCAATTCAAATAGGACGTAGTCTTTACCATTTGAAATGGGCGCAGAATGACCTGACGGAACAGGACTTGTGTGGGCATAAGTCCTAAGTTATGAGAAGGCCTGGTTGAGGACCGGGCCGCGGAGACGTTGAGCCCCCGAAATCATCAGAAGGTAAGGCAGGGTTATATGCGAAAGGGACATCACGGGGGGGGGGGGGTATATAGATGTGAAACAAGCCAACAAGGGTCGGAAACTATATTGACCTACAGATGAGCGGAACTTTTTTTAGAAATTGTCTCAGAAGTATAACTAGACTTTATAACAATAATAATAACCACGAGACAAGTTTCGAAGCTCGAAAACGTTTTAATAAATGTTAACAAACCTGCCTTGATTGAGGAAGGGAAGGGAATTATCAGGATAAAGCGCCAAGCCAAAACGACACTATATAGCATTTGAAAGGGGTCAAGATAAAGATTTGGAATGGGACGGCGAGGAAGGAATGGTGCCCAACCACTTGGGCGGTCGAGGATTGAACACCGACCTGCATAAACTCGAGGTGGAAAGATGTACAGGTTTCGTAGGTGGTTGGGTAAAAGCTAGATCAATCCTGGCCCGGCTTTTTTATTCACAGATTCGTCAGAGTGATACTGCTGTTAGATGGAACCTTTTTAGGAACTGGTCGTCAGTTGGGCGTGGCCTTGTAGAACCAACGTTTCACGTGGGCGTGGCCTTGTAGAACCAACGTTTCACGTGGGCGTGGCCTTGTAGAACCAACGTTTCACGTGGGCGTGGCCTTGTAGAACCAACGTTTCACGTGGGCGTGGCCTTGTAGAACCAACGTTTCACGTGGGCGTGGCCTTGTAGAACCAACGTTTCACGTGGGCGTGGCCTTGTAGAACCAACGTTTCACGTGGGCGTGGCCTTGTAGAACCAACGTTTCACGTGGGCGTGGCCTTGTAGAACCAACGTTTCACGTGGGCGTGGCCTTGTAGAACCAACGTTTCACGTGGGCGTGGCCTTGTAGAACCAACGTTTCACGTGGGCGTGGCCTTGTAGAACCAACGTTTCACGTGGGCGTGGCCTTGTAGAACCAACGTTTCACGTGGGCGTGGCCTTGTAGAACCAACGTTTCACGTGGGCGTGGCCTTGTAGAACCAACGTTTCACGTGGGCGTGGCCTTGTAGAACCAACGTTTCACGTGGGCGTGGCCTTGTAGAACCAACGTTTCACGTGGGCGTGGCCTTGTAGAACCAACGTTTCACGTGGGCGTGGCCTTGTAGAACCAACGTTTCACGTGGGCGTGGCCTTGTAGAACCAACGTTTCACGTGGGCGTGGCCTTGTAGAACCAACGTTTCACGTGGGCGTGGCCTTGTAGAACCAACGTTTCACGTGGGCGTGGCCTTGTAGAACCAACGTTTCACGTGGGCGTGGCCTTGTAGAACCAACGTTTCACGTGGGCGTGGCCTTGTAGAACCAACGTTTCACGTGGGCGTGGCCTTGTAGAACCAACGTTTCAGTTGGGCGTGGCCTTGTAGAACCAACGTTTCAGTTGGGCGTGGCCTTGTAGAACCAACGTTTCAGTTGGGCGTGGCCTTGTAGAACCAACGTTTCAGTTGGGCGTGGCCTTGTAGAACCAACGTTTCAGTTGGGCGTGGCCTTGTAGAACCAACGTTTCAGTTGGGCGTGGCCTTGTAGAACCAACGTTTCAGTTGGGCGTGGCCTTGTAGAACCAACGTTTCAGTTGGGCGTGGCCTTGTAGAACCAACGTTTCAGTTGGGCGTGGCCTTGTAGAACCAACGTTTCAGTTGGGCGTGGCCTTGTAGAACCAACGTTTCACGTGGGCGTGGCCTTGTAGAACCAACGTTTCACGTGGGCGTGGCCTTGTAGAACCAACGTTTCACGTGGGCGTGGCCTTGTAGAACCAACGTTTCACGTGGGCGTGGCCTTGTAGAACCAACGTTTCACGTGGGCGTGGCCTTGTAGAACCAACGTTTCACGTGGGCGTGGCCTTGTAGAACCAACGTTTCACGTGGGCGTGGCCTTGTAGAACCAACGTTTCAGTTGGGCGTGGCCTTGTAGAACCAACGTTTCACGTGGGCGTGGCCTTGTAGAACCAACGTTTCACGTGGGCGTGGCCTTGTAGAACCAACGTTTCAGTTGGGCGTGGCCTTGTAGATCCAACGTTTCAGTTCGGCGTGGCCTTGTAGATCCAACGTTTCAGTTCGGCGTGGCCTTGTAGAACCAACGTTTCAGTTGGGCGTGGCCTTGTAGAACCAACGTTTCACGTGGGCGTGGCCTTGTAGAACCAACGTTTCACGTGGGCGTGGCCTTGTAGAACCAACGTTTCACGTGGGCGTGGCCTTGTAGAACCAACGTTTCACGTGGGCGTGGCCTTGTAGAACCAACGTTTCACGTGGGCGTGGCCTTGTAGAACCAACGTTTCACGTGGGCGTGGCCTTGTAGAACCAACGTTTCACGTGGGCGTGGCCTTGTAGAACCAACGTTTCACGTGGGCGTGGCCTTGTAGAACCAACGTTTCACGTGGGCGTGGCCTTGTAGAACCAACGTTTCACGTGGGCGTGGCCTTGTAGAACCAACGTTTCACGTGGGCGTGGCCTTGTAGAACCAACGTTTCACGTGGGCGTGGCCTTGTAGAACCAACGTTTCACGCGGGGGGTTGGCCTTTTAGAACCAACGTTTCACGTGGGCGTGGCCTTGTAGAACCAACGTTTCACGTGGGCGTGGCCTTGTAGAACCAACGTTTCACGTGGGCGTGGCCTTGTAGAACCAACGTTTCACGTGGGCGTGGCCTTGTAGAACCAACGTTTCACGTGGGCGTGGCCTTGTAGAACCAACGTTTCACGTGGGCGTGGCCTTGTAGAACCAACGTTTCACGTGGGCGTGGCCTTGTAGAACCAACGTTTCACGTGGGCGTGGCCTTGTAGAACCAACGTTTCACGTGGGCGTGGCCTTGTAGAACCAACGTTTCACGTGGGCGTGGCCTTGTAGAACCAACGTTTCACGTGGGCGTGGCCTTGTAGAACCAACGTTTCACGTGGGCGTGGCCTTGTAGAACCAACGTTTCACGTGGGCGTGGCCTTGTAAAAAAGATAGCTTGGACTAACCAGGATCACAAATGGGTGGTAAGCGAAATTTGTCTGGCACATTGAACATGAAGGGACAGTGGGAAGGATAGAAGGATGAAAGGGGGAAGAGGATAGGAGGTTGGGAGGGGGGGGGGGAGAAGGACCGGAGGTTGGGAGAGGGACGGTAGGTTGCGTGGGGGAGGGTGGGGGGATGGACGGAAGGTTAGGGAGAGGAATCTAGCCATGGAAAAAATTAAGCCGGTTTATAATCAACCAACTCTTGAGAAATGGCAAGGTAAAGACCAGGTTGACTCATTCACCATCACTCGCTCTCGCGCGCACACAACTAATACTTAGACCAGAGAGCAAATTGATGAATAATTACACTGTTTACACAGTGAATGGTGACGCGGTATTTCCCGGCGGGTGTTGGCAGCACAAGTAACACAGGCCGTACCTAGACAACTTGTCGGTAATGTTAAAAAACGAGACCGTGAAAAACTCGTCCAAACCAAATATGTCTCGATGTTGAATGACCCCGACCCCTCGGAGCGCTCCCCAAGGGGTCTCCTACCCTTATGAGTCGCCATCCTCCCCCCCCCCCCGATTCAACCATCTCTTGAGATTCAATCCCCGAGCCCCCCCCCCCCCCCACTTCCTGGTGCCTCACCCCCTCAAGCATAACCTCTTGGGGGTACCACCTGGGATACCCCAACCTAATGCCCCACTTCCCCCCGGAGCACAATCTCTGGGGCACTTTTCACTCGAACCTTAGTCGTAGTGGGAGCTAAATCACTTAGGGCTGGAGCTGAAACTCCACCCTTATGAGGCACCTCCTTACCCCTGAGGCGTTCTTCCACTGAAGGATTACCTCTTTAGAAGTGAGTAGATATTGTGTGTTCATTCTCGAGGAATATTGGGGGGGGGGGGGAGTGTTTTTTCCTTGTTGGGACACAGAGCCAGTCTCCTCCGGTTTGACTGTTAATTAGCCGAGAAGAGAATGTAAGCATAACCCAATGGTTAAAGGCATAGCTTCGTTTATGATGACAGATATTTACGAATCAGTTACGAATATTGACTGAATATGCTTCACAAATACTAACCAAATTACACCGCTTT